>NC_059276.1:3116410-3118910 GCF_017591435.1 Portunus trituberculatus
GTTTCTTTGTTTATTTGCGCGCGTTTGTTTGAGAATTCACGCGTTTTATGTTATGGTATGTAGGTTTTTTACACACACACACACACACACACACACACACACACACACACACACACACACACACACACACACACACACACACACACACACACAAAACTTCCACAATCACACAATCATAACCACACACACACACACACACACACACACACACACACACACACACACACACACACACACACACACACACACACACACACACACATATCCATCACTCGTGCCAGGGCATTGTGTAGCTCCGGTGTGGCCAGGTGAGGCGGGTATCTACCTGGCGGTCAGGTGTCGATCCCAGAAGCTCTCAACACCGGCCGCATTGTTGGGTCTGGAGGGGCTTGGAGGAAGGGCAGAAGCTGGTGGAGGAAAGGGAGAGGCGAGGCAGGGAACACAAGGGGGGTGTAGGTGATTACTGGGAGGGGCCGGGATAGGTTAGGTAGAGGAAGCTGTACAGGTGAAGGAAGGGTAGGATGGAAAGAACAAGAGTGCTATACGGAATACTAAGGAAGGGAATGACTGAGAATAGCGTGGTAATTATCGCAGACAGATGAGAGAAAGAAAGAAAAAAAAAAAAAAAGACGGGAAATATGAAGGCTTGAACGAACAGGAAATGTAGATAAAGGATATGTGATGAAGGAAGCGTAGAAAATAACTTGGAGTATGTAATTGAGAGAAAGAAAAAGAGGGAGATAAAGATGAAGACTGGAAAGAACAGGAAGAGTAGATAACGAACGTAACGTGAAGAAAACTGAGAGAGAGAGAGAGAGAGAGAGAGAGAGAGAGAGAGAGATGCAAGAAGCTATCAAGCCTACACGTGGCAGTTCTTGTAACTATACTTCTACTATCCTTACGAGTGGAATGGCAGAATAGGGAGACTAGGTAAGTGTTAGAGATGGAGCGAGAATAAGCTAGAGGGGGGGATGGGGGGTAGGTGAGTGGGTACGGGTATTGTTAGGAACTGGTTGGTAGGTAGACGGGATAGGAGGAGGAGAAGGAGGAGGAGAAGGAGAAAGAGTGGATAGCTGTGAGTTATGAGGAAGGGAGGAGGAGGAGGAGGAGGAGGAAACATTATGTGAGGATTAGGAACCGAAGTAGCTTGAGTGTATTTCCTCGTGTGTGTGTGTGTGTGTGTGTGTGTGTTGGCCAGCCTTCCGTGGGTCCAGTCGGCTAGACAACCTACTCACTGTAACTTATGACCACTCTCTCTCTCTCTCTCTCTCTCTCTCTCTCTCTCTCTCTCTCTCTCTCTCTCTCTCTGGGTTAGAATCATATTGCCTTGTTAGGACGTAAATGTCTCTTGTTTGAAATTCACCTCTCTCTCTCTCTCTCTCTCTCTCTCTCTCTCTCTCTCTCTCTCTCTCTCTCTCTCTCTCTCTCTCTCTCTCTCTCTCTCAGATCAAAGTTTGTAAGACCGTCAGTAAAAGTTGGAGAGAGAGAGAGAGAGAGAGAGAGAGAGAGAGAGAGAGTACAGTATAGGAGGCATGTTAATTATTCAGTAGTTTATATTAGCTTGAATTTATATCCTTTAATTTCTGTATCCCTTATTTTTATTTAGTTTTTCTCGAGAATTTTAAAAAGGTAATGAGGTTGTTTATGATTTAGAAGTATTCATTTATGTTATCAGAGTGCTTAGATCTCCTCCTCCTCCTCCTTCTCCGTCTCCTTCTCCTTCTCCTTCTCCTTCTCCTTCTCCTTCTCCTTCTCCTCCTCCTCCTCCTCCCTGATAATTATACTCCTAGCCACTCTCCTCCCTCCCAGCCTCTCCCTTTCCTCCTCTTCTCCATCATCCTCTTCCCTCTCCCTCTCATCTCTCTCTCTCTCTCTCTCTCTCTCTCTCTCTCTCTCTCTCTCTCTCTCTCTCTCTCTCTCTCTCCCCAGCTTTCTAACCTCCTCCTCTCGTTTATCTTCCTCCTCCTCCTCCTCCTCCTCCTCTCTCTCTCTCTCTCTCTCTCTCTCTCTCTCTCTCTCTCTCTCTCTCTCTCTCTCTCTCTCTCCAACCAGCCTCTCCCAATCCTCTCCCTTTTCTCCTCATCTCTTCTTCCCGCCTTCCTCTCTCCCTCCCTTCCCTCTCCCTTTCTCCCCGCCTCTCCCCATGGCCCTTCCTCTCCTCCAGGGCTACAGGGATTGACTCTCACCGCTCCCCTCCGCCCTCGGGATGTGGTGGGAGAGGCAGGAAGGGAGGGAGAGGGAGAGGGAGGGGCGGCGTCTCCTTCTCTCCTCCCCTTCCTTGGTCTTGCCGCCGCCGCCGCCACCACCACCACCACCACCACCACCACCACTTCCTTCTCTTCCTCCTCCTCCTCCTCCTCCTCCTCCTCCTCCTCCTCCTCCTCCTCCTCCTCCATTTAAAGTGACACAAAGAACATCAAATTAATTCGTCCGTGCTATTTTTGTAACGTTTTTCTTTTGTTTCTTACATTATCTCGTGCTTTTTGTTAGTTTATTGATG
>NC_059276.1:3123910-3126410 GCF_017591435.1 Portunus trituberculatus
GTTAGGTTTAAATCGCTGAGGAGTTTGTGCATATATTTATTTAATTTCTGCTAGGCGTATCATAAAGCTACGTAGTTAATTTTTCAGGTGGCAGTGACAGTTATTATGTTATAGAAATTCTAGTTAGTTTTTACTATGCTAACACTTTTACACTAGAAAAAAATGTATTTGATGTTTTTTTTCATTATTTTTCCCTGCTGTTTTTCAAAATGTTAATCTGTCTTCATCTTTCTATTCTCTACTTATTTATTATCTCACCTAACTATTTATTAATTTATTTGGTTATTCATTTGTACCCATCTTCTATTCATCTGTCTATCTCTCTTTCTCTATTCATCTGTCTATCCTTCATTCATCTGCCTATTTGCCAGTTTATCTATTTATACATTATTCGTCTCTCTATCCATCTCTTCATCTATCTCTCCTTCCATCTATCTATTCATTTCTCTCTTCATCTATCTCGTTCCATCTATCTATCCATCTCTTTTTTCATCTATTTCTCCTTCCATCTATCTATCCGTTTCTTTTTATCTTTCTCCCATCTGTCTATCCATTTTCATCTATCTCTCCTTCCATCTATCTATCCATCTCTTTCTTCGTCTATATCTCCCTCTATCTATCCATCCGTCTCTTTCTTTATCCATCTTTTACATCTATCTATCCATCTCTCTCTCTTTATCTACCTCTTTTCCAAATTAAGTTATCTATCCATCTCTCTCTCTTCACCCATCTCTTCTTCCCTCTATCTTATCCATCTATTGATATAAAGACACCTATCCATTTCATTATACAAAAAATACGTGAAAGAAAAACAACTTAATTTTAACGACAAGCAAAATTTTTCATAATACACTAATACATAATTGAAGCGTATACATAGTGGTCAAACATTATCCTGTATTTTATGGAGTGTTTGGATGGAAAATATAATCACCATTTAGAGAGGCGGTTCTAAAATCAGGAACCCTTTTTTTCGCTCTCTTTCTTGGTGTATTATTAATTATCAAAGTCTGTGGGTGACATTTCCATTTACCTTTCTGTCTATGGTGGAAGCTAATGGATCAGCTCTTATTATGGGAGAAATCTGCCATGTGCTGGCAGTCTGCAGGTGTGTGTGTGTGTGTGTGTGTGTGTGTGTGTGTGTGTGTGTGTGTGTGTTCTAAAAAGTGTTCGTGTCAGTTCACTTCATTTATAATTCTCTCTCTCTCTCTCTCTCTCTCTCTCTCTCTCTCTCTCTCTCTCTCTCTCTCTCTCTCTCTCTCTCTGCTAATGATGATAATGATAGTACAATGATAATACTACTACTAATAAAAATAATGATGATGATAATAATAATAATAATAATAATAATAATAATAATAATTATAATAATAATAATAGATAAAAATATATGAATATGAAAATATTATATCAGAACTTTTCCACACTAAAAGTCAGCTTAGCGATATAAGAGAGAGAGAGAGAGAGAGAGAGAGAGAGAGAGAGAGAGAGAGAGAGAGAGCGAATCCCACCACCACTATCACCTTCCTTCTACACACGTGATAATATTTAGACACACACACACACACACACACACACACACACACACACACACACACACACACACACACACACACACACACACACACACTTGCAGACTGCCAGCACATCTGTCTTTCACCTGTCTCAGAGGCACAGGCGAGAAATTAGCACCTGTAGCCGACTTCCGGATTGGTCTAATACATTTTATTGACTGAAAAGAGTGGAGAGAGAGAGAGAGAGAGAGAGAGAGAGAGAGAGAGAGAGAGAGAGAGAGAGAGAGAGAGACAGACAGACAGACAGACAGACAGACAGACAGACAGACAGACAGACAGACAGACAGACAGACAGACAGACAGACAGACAGAGAGAGAGAGAGAGAGAGAGAGAGAGAGAGAGAGAGAGAGAGAGAGAGAGAGAGAGATAAATGGAGTAAACTGACACGAACACTTTTTAAAACACACACACACACACACACACACACACACACACACACACACACACACACACACACACACACACAGCTGACTGGTCATGACTTCTTGCAAACAAATCAAAAGTCTTCTCCTCAGCACTTTTCACATCACACCACCTTCTTAATCCTAAACATATTACCATCTAGTGGGGCTCCTCCTCTTTGCCTCTTACTAGTACTGCATTCATTTTTCAACCTTGTGATCATCTTACGTGTTATATTTAAAAATCATAGTTATTTATTAGGGAATGGTATCTTTGTCACTGTTTACGTAATATCTACACAATCCTGAATCATATAGTACCGGATATCTTTTTTTTTATATCATTTATTACCAGATTTCTTTTTGATATCATTTGAACCTTTATTTACTTGACATATTTAAAAATCTTGGGTATTCGTTGGATGATATATCACATTAACTCTTGTCACGGCTCTCTTTACCTCTGTACCGTTTACTTACACCGGATTCCTTTTCAAGCTTATATAATCTTACGTGGCGTTTTA
>NC_059276.1:3133910-3138910 GCF_017591435.1 Portunus trituberculatus
TTATTACTGTATATTATGAAAATGAGAACCGTTTGTTACCAGTATCATACCGTATCCTTATCGTCATTATTTTGATTTTTTTTTTTTCTCCCTCGCGTGAGGCGCGGGGTCCCTGTGAGCGATGAGAGCTGGGCGGTGTTAGGTGGCGGGCGGACGGGCGGGGGAGGGTGACCAGCGCCATGGCGGTAATCTGATCCTGCCTGGTGCAGGGTACGGCGACAATGAGGGCGGCGCGCTGGTGGCCCGCTTATAGAGGGTGTTTGGGATACAAGTGAAAGGAAGCAAAGGATGTCATTTGATAGCTGACTGAGCGGAAGACTGACGGTCACCCCGGAAGCCTGTGCTTGGCAGCAGGCACCGCAGGACGCCCGTCACGGCCACTGCTTATTGCCGCCACCCAGGGGGTCGTGCCGCTAGTGGGTAGGCAAGTGGCCTTCCCAGGATGTCGCTCCCACCGCGGGAAAGCCAACTGGCAGAGCGAGCCCCAGGTGCCGTCCCGCGCCGCCGGTCCCGGCAGAGGGATGGGGTGGGGGGCCCTGCATAGCCTGCTGCAGCCCTGCATGGGTGGGGGCGGCGAGCAGACTCATCGGACTTGACGGCGAAAAGAAGCGCGGCACGAGGAGAGCCGTCAGCCGCCAGTGTGGCCTCAATAGATGGCGCTGTCGCCGGCCGGGACAGGGTCGCCCCGCTTTTGTTTTTGTGCTGCCCTTGTCGGGACGCTCTTTCTCTGCTGCATTTTTTTATTTTTTTTATTTGAAGGTCGTGAATCATGGAGGAATGTTGGTTAGGTATGTAAAAATTTGAGCTGACTGACTCCCTTCCGTTAGGGATAAATGAAACTTTGAGCGAGCGGCGGCCGCCGGCGCGGTACTGGACCATTGCCCCGCCCCGCCCCGCCGGAGATGAATGCACAGCCACTGTGGGCTCGGTGTAGAGGGGCTGTCTTCTATATAAGCGGCAGCCAGGTGTCCCGGTAAGGTGTTGATCAGCAAGGTGTGGTGGCGGGCAGCCTTATACACTTTTGGCGTCGGGGCGGGCCGGGCCATGTGTGGCGGCGGGGAGCTGGTGGCTGGCGGCCGCCGCGGGAATGGCAAACACTGCAACAACCACACACACTGTGATGGCAACAAGCTGTCCGGCGAGAAAACGTTGGCAGAAAAATGTTTTGTGATTTACACGCGATGAAATAAAGGACATAATAACCTCCCTAATTGCAGGCGAGGAACGCGTCGCTTGAGAGACATTTTGCAATAATTACCTGCTGGAGGGACAGGGCGCGACTAATGGCCCAGCATCGCGGTGTGTGTGTGGGGAGGAGGGTGGCTGCACACACACACACACACACACACACACACACACACACACACACACACACACACACACACACACACACGGGGTGACCCACTTGCATGGCGTTAGTGGCACAGTCAAGATGAAGTGCTCGCTGGCTCGCAGACAGACGAACGCAATGAGATATGACTATTTTTGTGTGTACTTATATTCATTATTCATAATGAACGCAATTAAATGTTACGTAATATACTTTTTTACTACCTGTACACACACTCGGGCAAACATTTGTCAAAAATAATATACATACACGTTTTAAAAAATTTGATACATCATTCTACTACTACTAGGTACTACTACTACTACTACTACTACTACTACTACTACTACTACTACTACTACTACTACATATTATTATTATTGTTGTTATTATTATTATTATTATTATTATTATTATTATTATTATTATTATATCATCATCATCATCATCATTATCATCATCATTACTACTACTACTACTACTACTACTACTACTACTACTACTACTACTACTACTACTACTACTACTACTACTACTACTACTACTATTATTGCTGCTGCTGCTGCTGCTCCGCCTCCTACTACTACTACTACTACTACTACTGCTGCTGCTGCTGCTGCTGCTGCTCCGCCTCCTACTACTACTACTACTACTACTACTACTACTACTACTACTACTACTACTACCACCAATTACACTACTTCCACTGCAACTCTTTCGCAAATATAAACATGAATGCAACGTTTTTTCTCATGTTTAAAGAGAGAGAGAGAGAGAGAGAGAGAGAGAGAGAGAGAGAGAGAGAGATTATTAATAACTAGTAAAAAAAAAGAGATAAATAATATTCGGTGACAATTATTTACGCATACTTGAGTTGGACGTGGCGTAAATACGAATATTTTGTCTACCTGGTTTCTCGATGCAGTGAAAAATATATACCAACATTTTTAACCTTTACGTCAGTTCTTTTTAATACATTGACGTGACGCGCACCCATTCGTTAAATTATAATACTGGAGGAATTGTGTTTGAACCAGAGAGAGAGAGAGAGAGAGAGAGAGAGATATCACACGTTATCTTATCTTACACACAAGTAATCACAACAGAGAGAGAGAGAGAGAGAGAGAGAGAGAGAGAGAGAGAGAGAGAGAGAGAGAGAGGCAGCAGCTCATGATAAGAGGGAGCGTGACCACCTGGCTAAATACCTTTATCATACACCTGTTTGGACTTCACCTGTGGTAATGAGGCCTCTCTGTATCCTGATTTATTATTTTTGTTATTATTATTATTATTATTATTATTATTATTATTATTATATTATCATCATCATCATCATCATCATCATCATCATCATCATCATCATCATCATCATCATTGGTACTGTTTCTACTACTACTACTACTACTACTACTACTACTACTGCTACTGCTTGTACTATTATTGATGTTAAAAATAGAAAATTCATACTATTAATGAAATTGGTGATTAATATTATGAAACAAAATGAGTAATAATGATTATATTAAAATAACAGTAAGGGCAACATTAAAAGAAAAAAACCGAAACATAAACATACACAAAAACTGACAACGAGAGATAAGAAGAGATAACGCAGTAGATTTCAGACGCAAGCAAAAAAATATAGTGTACCCTCATTCTTTTGTACCGTGAGAAAATATTCTTCATTTCATTAGTAAGTGCACGGCGCCTCCGCCTTTGTGCTTCTTATTTGGTAGTACTGGGTCATTTAAAAGATGTCCAGGCATTGTATTGTTGACTTTGCTTCTACTATTACTACTACTGCTACTGCTACTGCTACTACTACTACTACTACTACTACTACTACTACTACTACTGCTACTGCTACTACTACTACTACTACTACTACCTACTGATAATAATATGAACGAGTTATGCTAAATTTGCTGCTGCTGCTGCTACTACTACTACTACTACTACTACTACTACTACTACTACTACTACTACTACTACTACTACTACTACTACTACTGATAATAATAATAATAATAATAATAATAATAATAATACTTTCAAATATGTAATAATTTGATCCATCTCTCGCTGTCAGTTTAGAATTCCTTATAGAGACAGATATCTTTTTTATTTATTAATGCTCTCTCTTCTAATGTTTCCAGTTTTTTTTTTTTTACATTCATCCATCTTTCTTTATTATTGACTATTTTCGTTGCTTCCCTCCCTTTCCCTCCCACACTTGTATACTTATCTCATTTGCTGTTAATTTTTTGTAATATTTTTCCCTCCGTTTCGTCTGTCTTGTTTTTGTAGTTCATTTATCATCCAATGCACTTGCTTCGATAAAGAAAAAAGAGAAAAAAAAAAAATGTTATGTTAAAACCATATCGAGTTTTTGCTTCTATATATTTTGGTTCTTTGATTTATTTTTTGGGACAGTTTTATTTTACGTATATACTCGTGTGTAGTTTTTGGTCTTATTTTTCATCGTTATAATTCTACCTTGCCTATTTCTATTTTTACTGTTTTTTTTTTTTTATTTAATTTTTCACCACTGACATCTGACATGTATGAAGATTGAGTGTATTATTTTTCTTATTCCTTATTCTCATTTTCTTTATATATAAATTCACTTTCTTTTATTCCATGTTGGTTTATGCATTTCATCATCATCATGAATACATAATATATACCTGTGCCAGTATTAATTTATGTAAGTGCTTATAGATTAATTATTCATTAATTTATGCTGTTCTCTTTTCTCTTAGATATATATTTCACTCTTGCTTAGTCATTCGTATGTATACAAGTGTTTGATGTGGAGATCTTATGCTGTGGATTTGATTAGGTGAAGTGCAGGGAACAGTCTCATTATGAAGGAATACGTTATAGAAGTAGGTATGTGGCTAGTTTGGTTTGGTGTAGGGCCTTGCTTGCGTGTGGCCAGCATCTACTGTGGTCTCAGGATAGGAATAGTGGCAGGGCAGGGAACAGTCTCATTATGAAGGTGTAGAGGGGGGTAAACCAGGGTATGTTATTGGACTGTTATGGAAGTAGGTATGTAGCTAGTTGTGGTGTGCTGTAGGGTATTGCTGTGGAAATCTTGTGGGCAGCATTTACTTTAGCCTCAGGATTGGAGTAGGTACAGGGCAGGGAACAGTCTCATTATTTAGGTGCAGGGATGAACCAGGGCATGTTATGTGGCTATGTTGTTGAAGCATGTGGCTAGTTGTGGTGTGCTGTAGGACCTTGCTGTGGAAATCTTGTGGCCAGCATTTACTGTGGTCTCAGGATTAGAGTAGGTGCAGGGCAGGGAACAGTCTTATTATGAAGGGGCAGGGAGGTATGTGGCCATTTGCGTTATGAATAAGTTCCCGCGGTGTAGTAGGGAGTGTGTGTGTGTGTGTGTGTGTGTGTGTGCTTTGTCTGGGCAAACCTGTGTGGGAATGCCGTTCTTGCATGTAGATAGCATTTCCTTTCATTATTCATTGTAGTTCCATTGTTTATTGACAAGTTACACATTTATTGATAAGTGTATACATTATTTATTAGATGATACGTAACTTTGGGAAAATTATGTGTTATTCATTCACTTTGCATGGTTTCTTTACCGCTAAGCTTCATTAATTCAGCTTGTTTTAAGTTTTATTCCATATTTAAACGTGGAACTTAAACA
>NC_059276.1:3141410-3143910 GCF_017591435.1 Portunus trituberculatus
GCATTTTTACCTTGAGTTTGGACATGATTGGACGGTTTTATATATATTAGAAAGTGCCTATAGATGTCGGAAGATTAATAGCCAGAGTCCTCACCATTTTAATCCCCACGCGGGTTTTTGAAGCTGCATGATATCGCCAAATGGTAAGCAGAATAAATATTAAAGTGTGTCATGGTACTGAAGGATTAAACCTTGCTTTCCCATCTGTTATGATTCATCCTGACTTTTCTTTTTCTTTTTCCTTCTTTATTTTTTCCTCTCTTCCTTTCTTTACACGTATAAACATGAAATCTTGCAACTTCCCCTATATCCTTATTTAATCTCAGTCTGAAATCAATATATATATATATATATATATATTTTTTTTTTTTTTTTTTTTTTTTTACGTAGGGAAGAGAACCGGCCAAGAGGAAAAAAAGAAAAGTAAAAAAAAGGCCCACTTAAGTGCTGGCTCTCTAAAAAGTGGAAAAGCGTCAGCCAAAATTAGGGAGCAAATGCCTCGATACCTCCCTGTTAAAAGAAGACAAGTTATAGGAATTCGGAAATACAGATGCAGGGAGGGAGTTCCGGAGTTTATCAGTGAAAGGGATGATTGATTGGGAATACTGGTTAACTCTCACATTAAAACCTTCCCTTTACGTCACCACTTCCACTGTTACATCCCTCCCATAGTCCCTCACCCACTTTCCAACCAGCACTTCATTGATCTAACCACAGAAAATGATAAGAGGAGATCCGGTACTGTTGAGGACTATAAACAGCCTTGACCTCAGTTGTGTGGCGTCAGGCAGGATGTTGCTTGGTCTTTCCTATCATGTTGTTTCCTTAGAAAAGTGAGTAACTGTGACTTCACTGGGAAAATAGTGTATAGAGAGAGAGAGTGTTGGAGTTAAAAGCTAGTGGTGGTGGTGATGGTGGGAAATTAATTTTTACGTGTCTCTGTCCAGTCTAGATAACACTTTTAGGCCTAATGTCACTGCTGTAGGCCTCTCTCTCTCTCTCTCTCTCTCTCTCTCTCTCTCTCTCTCTCTCTCTCTCTCTCTCTCTCTCTCTCTCTCTGTCTGTCTGTCTGTCTGTCTGTCTGTCTGTCTGTCTGTCTGTCTGTCTGTCTGTCTCTCTCTCTCTCTCTCTCTCTCTCTCTCTCTCTCTCTCTCTCTCTCTCTCTCTCTCTCTCTCTCTCTCTCTCTCTCTCTCTCTCTCTCTCTCTCTCTCAACACCTGCTAACACCTGTTCTCGTGTACACCTGTAAGAAACTGATTGCTTTACTTATGAGGTGACAGGTGTGTTTGTTAATTGGCATGTTAGAATTGTTTAAAGTCTCCCTTTCTATTTTATTTCCATACATATTTTTATTTTCTTTTTATTCAGTGTGTTGGTTCTCTCTCTCTCTCTCTCTCTCTCTCTCTCTCTCTCTCTCTCTCTCTCTCTCTCTCTCTCTCATTCCCCCTCTTTCTTATTTTTCCATTATTCTTTCTCTTATCTATCTCTTCCTTCCTTTAATCCCTCCCTTCCTCCTGTACCCACAATCCCTCTTTTTCCCTCCCTCCTTCCCTATTACCTTACCTTCTACCCTCCGTTGCCACCCCATCCCTCTCCCTCTCCCTCTCCCTCTCCCATAACCCTACCCACACAAGGCCAGCTTCAGGTTTTATCACCCATTTTGTGAGCAGACTCGCGGCGGGAGGGAGAGCACAGGCAGTCACAAAGCTCTCTCTCTCTCTCTCTCTCTCTCTCTCTCTCTCTCTCTCTCTCTCTCTCTCTCTCTCTCTCTCTCTCTCTCTCTCTCTCTCTCTCTCTCTCTCTCTCTCTCTCTCTCTCTCTGCTCTCTCTGCACCGTGTGTGTGTGTGTGTGTGTGTGTGTGTGTGTGTGTGTGTGTGTGTGTGTGTGTGTGTGTCAGAAGTTTTAAAAAGTCAGGACAAACTTTATGTGAAGGCAAAACCAGAAACGTGAAAAAAAAGATTAAATGAATAAAAGACTTGTTTAGCGTGAAGGAAAAGGAGGAGGAGGAGGAGGAAAAGGAGGAGGAGGAGGAAAAGGAGGAGGAGGAGGAGGAGGAGGAGGAGGAGGAGTGGTGTTGTCACACTACACCTTCATCTACGCTTATGTTACCTTCACTAACACCTGCTCGACACACACACACACACACACACACACACACACACACACACACACACACACACACACACACACACACACACACACACACACACACACACACACACACACACACACACACACACACACACACACACACGAAGTAAGAGAGAGTAATTTGATAACGTTAGTAGTGAAAAATAGAAAAGAGATGATAAAAGTAGAGAAGGAAGATTTGGAAAGAAAAGAGAAGAAAATAGAATAGCAAATATTTTAGAAATAGGATGGATATTAAAGTAAATAAAACTGAGGAAGAGAAATGGAAATAAAAGGAAAGATGTGTAGGAGGACGAGAAAGAAAGAGATAAATGAAAAATAGAAAATGAATAGTAAAATTGAGAAGAA
>NC_059276.1:3148910-3163910 GCF_017591435.1 Portunus trituberculatus
CCGCCTCACGCCACTACGGGCATTACGTATTCCCGCGCCTGCCCACCCGCACGCCAGCCCACGCCGGCCACTGCTGCATCCTCCACGCCTGACCCTTCAAATTTCATGTATTATCATCTTTACACGAACGTTTTTGAATCTCTCTCTCTCTCTCTCTCTCTCTCTCTCTCTCTCTCTCTCTCTCTCTCTCTCTCTCTCTCTCTCTCTCTCTCTCTCTCTCCTTGACCACACAAAAATTACAGTTATTTTTAGAGTCCCCTCTTGTTAACAGTTATTTTTGTCATATTCTTTTCATGTTAAAGGAGGAGGAAAAGAGTAAAAGAAAGAGAGAAAGAATATACAATCAAAGACTGCGTGTAACACTCTCTTTCATTCTGCGCTTACAACGAAACAAAGGAAAAACAAAAAACACATCAGAACTCAGTTTAGGGAAAAGATCCGCCGGGAGAAGACACAGAAGGGACGATGAAATGTGTTCAGAACTTTGATTTTTACTATTTTTTGACATTTTACGCTAGGCAGATTGCTCGTCCCCTTTAAGCAACCTCGCACAAACACAGAAAACGCAGTTTAAGGAAATATTCGTGGTGTCAGATAACGCGTTGTGTGTATTTGTATATTTCCAATTGTTTTACACTTTACACAGAACACGGGCGGTGTTTTAAAGACGACGACGACACACACACACACACACACACACACACACACACACACACACACACACACACACACACACACACACACACACACACACACACAGAGTACGTACACATCTGTATTAATATTCTGGGCCGTGAACGGGTTGCAGCATCAGCCCAGACAGGTAACAAGAGGCGTGGAAGTGGAGGTTAGCATAGACGTGGGCGAGAACCAGTTATAATTTTATACCTAACGAAGACGCAAAGAAAAAGTCAATAAGAGAAGGAAGGTATTTTTAAACTCGCCACAACGGAGATGCGAAAAATCAGCGGTTGTTTAATGGGAATGTATTCTTACTCTTATAATGAAGATATGATTGTGGTGATAAATAGAAGGGAATAATGACTCTTGCTTAAACGTTTATAATTTGTATGGGAAGTTTAAGGAAAGATAACGTCAAGAGTAATTAATGAACTGGAGGAGGCACACAAAGCAATACAAGGAAGAACAAACAACAGCTGACCTATTGGCCCTAAGGAGACTGTTAAGTAAAATACATTATAAGATAGGTTTTTATCTTTATTTCATCTTATTTAATTGTCTTTTTCCGACCTCCTTGGCACTCGCAAAAGCACAGAAGAAATAGAAAGTGTTTAATGGTAGTTATCGACGTTTTCAAGGACTGTTTCATGGCTGCAGCGATAACAGATTCTACGTCATTAGTAAGAAAAACATCCTTTATTACGACAAATCATCTCTAATTAACAAGGAATATAGAGAAAGAAACAAGAATATTGGTACTGACAGAACTAGATGGTTAACAATTTAGTCTAAAGCTTCCTTTGCATGTTTTTTTTTTTTTTTTTTTGAGGCGGAAGGAAGGCAGCCACAAGAACCGCATTAGTTTCCTCTGTAGCCTTAGAAAAACTGGTATATTGGTATTGAGAGAGCTAAATGGTTAAGAACCAGGAAACTCATATTAAAACCTTCCAGCGAGTGATATTTTCAGGCAGGAAGGAAAACACAGGAAGTTATTAATGATCTCTATAGACTTCGGGGAGAAAAAAAAAAATCGTAGAGAGAATTAAATGGATAAGAATCAGGAAACTCGTATTAAAATCTTCCAGTGAGTGAGATTATCAGGCAGGAAGGAAAACAAAGAACGTTATTAATAATCTGTAGACTGGAGACAAAAAAAATTGTAAGGAGAATTAAATGGTTAGGAATAAGGAAACTCGTATTTAAGTCTTCCAGTGAGTGAGGTTATCAAGCGGGAAAACACAGAATATTATTGACTATAGACTTTGGGGGGAAAAATAAATGGTAGAGAGAATTAAATGGTTAGGAATCAGGAAACTCGTATTGAAATCTTCCAGTATGTGAGGCTATCAAGCGGGAAAATATAGAACATTATTGATTATCTGTAGACTTTTGGGAGAAAAATAAATGGTAGAGAGAATTAAATGGTTAGGAATAAGGACACAAGTATTGAAATCTTGCAGTGAGTGAGGCTGTTATGCAGGAAGGAAAACACAGAACATTATTGACTATCTATAGACTTTGGGGAGAGAAAAAAAAAAAAAATAGCAGTAACAATTCAATGGCTAAGAATCAATCGTAGTAAGAATTGAATGGTAAAGAATAATTTAGCTCATATTAAAGCATCGCGAGACTTTCAGTAAGGAAGGGAAACGGATAACCATTAATAAACACCTCAATAACCTTAAAGAACAGAGTAATAGCGGTAAGATAACCAAACGGGTAAGAATCAAGGAACTCATTTTGTAACCTTGAGTGACTTGAGGCCGTGGCGAGGCAGGAAGACCCAGTACGTTATTCATGTGTTACTGTTTGCCGCTTCACTCTCAAAATAACTCCACTCCTCTTCCAAGCCCCGCGAGTGTGTTAAAGCAGAGATGACCTAACGGGGCTGTACTTGTGATGCGAGGGCTTCAGGCGAGGTGAAAGTGAAGCATAACTCTCTCTCTCTCTCTCTCTCTCTCTCTCTCTCTCTCTCTCTCTCTCTCTCTCTCTCTCTCTCTCTCTCTCTCTCTCTCTCTCTCTCGAATGTGAATAGCGAAGTTTGATGAGGGAAAGAGAGAGAAGCGTGCATTATGTAAACAAGCGTGACTAGAACAGTGTGAATGAAAGTGACTCTAGTAATATTGCTCTTTGTGTAAATGTGAAGGAACACTAAAGGGATGATTAACGTTAATATTACTAGTGTGTCTGTGTGTGTGTGTGTGTGTGTTGTGTGTTATGATTGGTGTTCCTACTACTACTACTACTACTACTACTACTACTACTACTACTACTACTACTACTACTACTACTACTACTACTACTACTACTACTCACATCAATAATTCTTCATCTTCCTCTTCCGTCTTTGTTCTATTCCTCCTTTCTCCTCGTATTTCTTCTCCTCTTCCTCCTAATTCTTCTTTTCCTGTGTCTCTTCGATTCCTCCTCCTCCTCCTCCTCCTCCTTTTTTCTTCTTTCTTTCTTTCTTTCTTTCTTTCTTTCTTTCTTCCTTCCTTCCTTCCTTCCTTCCTTCCTTCCTTCCTTCCTTCCTTCCTTCCTTCCTTCCTTCCTTCCTTCCTTCCACCACCACCACCACCACCACCTCCACCACCACCCACCACCACCACCACCACCACCAGCTAATATTTATCTTCTCTAAGCCAAAGTGTTTACAACGTGAACATCATAAGCTGCCTTTGTTTGTTTGTTTTCCTTTGTTTGTGGCTCCATTAACTCTTTATTGTTTATTAGTCCCTGCAGTGTTATTGTTTTAATTATTTAGGTTTGATTTTAAAGGAGCGGTTTGTTTTTCTTGTTTTCCTCTTTAGTAGTATAAAAAATTGGTATATTTTATTCTTCTGTCTGTCTGTCCGTGTCTGTCTGGCTAGTTACGTATATATTTGTCTACATTCTCTCTCTCTCTCTCTCTCTCTCTCTCTCTCTCTCTCTCTCTCTCTCTCTCTCTCTCTCTCTCTCTCTCAATCTGAATCGCGCAACATTCATTCTTATTTAACCAGAGAGAGAGAGAGAGAGAGAGAGAGAGAGAGAGAGAGAGAGTGAGTGAGTGAGTGAGTTGGAAAAATGTATGAAAGTTAGAAAGATGAAAGACGGGAGAGATAAGCGAGGAAGAGAGTGAGGGAAGAATATGAGCAGGGGGAGGAGGAGGAGGAGGAGGAGGAGGAGGAGGAGGAGGAGGAGGAGGAGGAGGAGGAGGAGGAGGAGGAAAATACGAAGACATTATCGAGGGAGGAAGAATGGCAAGGAGGAGGAAGATGAGAAGGGAGGAAGGGATGTAAGGAGAGAAGATGAGAGGAAACTGGGAAAGGAGGAGGGAACATGACAAGAGAAGGAAGAGGAAGAAATTATGGAGAGAGAGAGAGAGAGAGAGAGAGAGAGAGAGAGAGAGAGAGAGAGAGAGAGAGAGAGAGAGAGATGGAATTAGCAGAAGCCGGCACAATGTGTGTGTGTGAAATTCTGTATACTTTACTGTGGCCTAGAATATTTTTCGTTGCTGTGTAGAAAAGATTAAAGTTTTTATTTAATTTCATTGCGCCAAAGTTTACAAGATTTTTCACCGGGACGAATGCGTTGAGAGAGAGAGAGAGAGAGAGAGAGAGAGAGAGAGAGAGAGAGAGGATAAAGTTGTTTTGGTTTGCCATTGACGGGGGAAGGGGAGGGATGAGGAAGGGAAGGGAGCAGGGGAGTGAAGCCAGCGTGGAGTGCCGGGCCAGCCTCTTCTTTACTCTTTGTCCTCCCGGAGCCTGTCACGGCCTCTTCCCGCCACCCCCTTGCTTCCCGCCCCTCCTCCTGGCCTGCCCTCGCCGCAGCCCGTGCCATACCCTGGTGTGCGGTCGGTGCAAATGGACGGTAGTTCTTCACCAAGTTGGCAGTGTCCCTTAATTCATGTTTCTAGCGGTTGTTTGCAACTTTGAGCCTCACTCTTATTGATTCGCTGCCTCTAGTTGCCAGTTTTTCCCTTCACTCTCCACGTTTATTTCCCTCCCCCTGTACATTTTTCCCCGCTGTGGTAACAAATCTCCGGCATTCCCCGTGATCCGTGAAGCCCTTTTATGCACAATAGGACAGGTGTTGTTCTCCTGACGCAGGTGTCGCGGCCAGCGCAGGTGCGGTCTTTTCTTCTCTCCTGTCTGAAGCTGACGACCGTGGCGGGACCATCCTTGCTTCTGTTTACTTTTACAAATCCTTTACGAACGATGATTCCACCTGTGTTTGGGAGTCCTGACTACCTTTTCTGGATACAATGGGGCGGTGTGTCCTATTGCTGCTGGGGGGACACGGTGGCGGTGACGCGGGCTGGCAGGACAGGGGGAGGGAGGCAGGGAAAAATACTTCTTGGTCGTGACGAAGGAGCATTTTAAGCGGAAGGAGTAGTTTTAAAGCTGAATTTATGTAGAGGGATTGAGAGGGACACGGGGGAGACTGTGCTGTCCTGCAAGGAATATCTGAGCAGCTCTAGAGACAATGTAGAGCGTGGAGGGAAAGAATATAGCTAGGGAGAGGGAAAGAGGGAGAGATACAGTGAGAGTAAGAGAAAGTGGGAGTATGGTTTGTTTACAATTGAGGCCGGGCGGTGGAGGTGGTGATGGTGGTGGTGGTAGAGGAGGTAGAGGTAGAGGAGGTAGTGGTGGTGGGTGGCGCGCCTGGCGGTGGCAGTAGCGCGCGCCGGCAGAGCGAGCTGAGCGAGGCAAGGCAGTATCTCCTTAGCGCTGTTTGTGAGAGGAAGTGCGCAACGTTGAGGCCTCGCCGGGAAATACGCACCTCTGTTTAGTAATACTCCTGCCTGGCCTGTTGTGTTTTAGGCGGTTACCTGTGCAACACTTCAATACCTTAAACTGGATGCACTCAGGGCGGGAAATGTTCTGATGTGGAAGTATGCTAGCAGGGGTGACCAAGCTAATATGAAAGAAGCATTCACGTAAAAGAAAAAAAAGGAGCGAATAAAAGAAAAATATACCCAGAAAACGAGATAATCAAGGAAAAATCAGTACAGTAGAAGGGAATACAGTGATAGAATCTTTGAAGAGTTTGTGGTGGCGGTGGTGGTGATGGTATGCGAGTGGTGTGCTGAAAACTATGAAGAAGGTTATATATTTAGCCCTAGGAAGGTTTGAGAGGTGGTGTGGCGGACAGCTGGCTCAGGGGCAGGCTGTGTACTTGTGTGAGAGAAAGGCATTGGTAAATACTCTTCAATAAGTCTCTTTACTTCTTGCCTGTGGACACGGAACACTTCACTTCTCTCTGCCCTCAGGATGGTGGACACTTAGCCCCATGAAGGTAAGACACGGCACGGCGGTGGTAGTCGATTGAAAGGGTGTCGGGCCATCTCGGCCCATCGCTGTCTCGGCCCATTTCAAACGCCAACTCGGCCCATTTCAAACGCCAACTCGGCCCACTTACATGACCAAGTCGGACCATTATCTCCACCAACTCGGACCATCTGTTCTACTACTACCCAGTTCAATGTGTGCTACATTTTCCTTTTCAGCTATTAATGGAAGCAGTAATTCAATAGATACACTTGTTATACACCAGCAGGTTTTCTGATATCTGTTCTTGATATGAGAGAAAGAAAGAGATAATGAGAGGGAGGGAGGGACTGGCCGCGGGCCGGCAGCAGAGAGAGAGAGAGAGAGAGAGAGAGAGAGAGACTGACTGACCGTGGCCCGTCCTTATCTTATCAGGTGTCAGTTATTTTCCTCCTCCATTTCCCATATTTCTCTCTCTCTCTCTCTCTCTCTTCGTTCCTTCCAGAACAACATATTCAAATAACTTTTTCTAGCTCTGAGTCGCAGGTACCTGTCGGATCTTGTCGTGAGTTGACGATCGACCTATATACGTGATACTTGGATTACTGGACGATGGACACCAGCAGATTGGTGCGTGTTTGGTCAAAGCATACGCACAAATAATGACGTAGAGGGATATCACCAAGGAGAGTAAAGCTTTTACCCTTTACTCTCCTTGGATATCACCGACGATTAAATGCTGCTTGGCTCTTTATGTATTGTCTCTTTTTCCATGTTTATGAAATTAATTTTGTTCATATGACTGACACTCGTCCACACATACCACTTCTCCACTTAGTGAGAGTGTACAGTGTATTGTGTGTGTGTGTGTACACATACACAAGCGAACATAAACACACAAACACACGCCGAACCGCCAGTTCGGAAAATTATAATTATAATTGTACTAGTTACAAGAGGGATTTCACACACACAAACACACACACGTGTATCCCCTCCCTCCCTACCGTCAACTGCTGTCAACCCTCCCTTCCTCCCCACCCCCTATCCCTTCCCTCCCCCCTTTCATTAGTAACGTGACGTGTTTGTGATTTTCGCGTGTGTGTGTGTGTGTGTGTGTGTGTGATTTTCGTGTGAGTGTGTGTGTGTGTGTGTGTGTGTGTGTGTGTGTGTGTGTGTGTGTGTGTGTACTAGTTACAAACACACACACACACACACACACGTGTACACACCTCCTACCTCCAAACCCTCCCTATCCCCTCCCTCCCTTCCCTCCCTCCTTTCATTAGTAACGTGACGTGATTAAAAAGCGAGGTGGTGGACTGCTTTGGGAAACAGGTTAGATTTCGCCTGCACTTCGACGAAGAAGGACTGGTCACTCAATATGGAGAGTAACTGTTTGGTCTGCGGAATACCGTGCGCCCTTTACAGGTAAAATGAAATCTAAGTGTATTCTTATAATGTGATAATCACATATTGGTACGCGGATGAAAAACTGTGTGTGCGTGTGTATGTGCATGTGTTTAGAGAGCCTGCAGACTCTTTATTAATGATACTTTTATATTATTTACAGGAGGCGTTGTTATGCGATAGTTGCAATTTGTGGCAACATCGTAAATGTGGAACTGGAATAACTAGGGCCGCATATCGTGCAGCAGTGAGAGAAGGAGGAAATTGACTGGATGTGTCACCTGTGCTTCTCCCAAGCAAATGAAATCCCAGTGCCTATCAATGGTGCAAATGAAATCCCAGTGCCTATCAATGGTGCTGTGGCAGCAGGGCACTCTGAAACAGAAAGTCCCAGTGAAATTGTGACATATGAAAAAGTTTGTTCTTCCACACAGAGAGGGCAACATAAACTTATAGATAGTGTCGGGTATTCATACACTGTGAAAAGGAAAACTAACGTTTGTGTACATTGGCGTTGTACTGTAAGAAATAAAACACAACATGCCCTGCAGTAATAAAAGAACATAATAATAATGAGTATATTCGGGAGAGATGGACCACTGCCATCCACCCGAAGCCTGCCCTGCCCTCTCATCAAAAGTGTCATCCATAGTTAAGACAAAGGCAATGGAAGATGTCTTCCGCCCCGCAGCAGACATAGTAGACGAGGTTCTAAGGGAACACGTGGACCCAAATGTTCCTCTGACTTCACTTCCTGCTCCTATTAACTTGGCGCGTCAAGGAAACCGAAGACGCAGGGCAAACAGACCAGACGAGCCACTTGACCTGAACTTTGACTTAAATGAGGATCACATACCATCAGAGTTTTTAAAATATGATGTTCGTGTAGGTGAAAGGCGCCATTTGATTTTTGCTACTAATGATCAGCTGAAGCTACTTGCAAAGGCAAAACGATGGTATGCTGACGCCACTTTTAAAGTTGTGAGACAGCCCTTCACGCAGCTCTTTAGCATTCATGCATTTGTGCAGCGTGATGGAAATTTTAAACAAGTTCCTCTTTTATTTGCTCTAATGTCAGGAAAACGGAGGAGAGACTATAAGAAAATTCTGGCTAAAACAAAAGAAATCATCGGTGATAGTTTTAAATTAACGGAAATTTTAATTGATTTCGAGGCAAGCGTTTGGCGCGCAATTCCTGAAATCTTCCCAGAGGTTGAGATTCGTGGGTGTGTATTTCATTGGGGCCAAGCCGTATGGAGGAAAATGCAAGAACTTGGCCTTCAGAGTCCTTATACTAATGACGTTGATATGCACAAGTACTTAAGAAAGCTACTTTCTCTGCCATATGTGCCAGCCGAGAACATTGAAGATTTATTCATGAGATTTTACAGGAAAGCCAACGGATCGCCACCACTGCTACAACTTCTTGACTATGTCAGGACAACGTGGATTACCTCAAGCATATGGCCTCCGACTTCTTGGTGCGCATTCCAACGAAGTATACGCACAAACAACGATGTTGAAGGTTGGCACTGCAGACTAAATTTGAAGGCGAGGAAAGGCCAACTAAACTTTTACCTGTTAGTAAAACTTCTACATGATGAAGCCAAGCTGGTCTCCATTCAAGTAAGGTTTTTGTCGGATGGAAAAGTTTTGAGGTACCAGAAAAAAAAGTATCGGAAACAACATGGACAACTTGTGTACCTATGGGAAGAATTCAATAATGGCCAGCGTTCTACCAAGAACTTACTAAGGGCTGTCTCACATCATATTGCAGTTAATCCATAATTTTAACATTTGATTGCATGTATTTTATTGTTTTTAGTTGTATTTTACTTTTGGTTTCATTTCATTGTTTTTAGTTGTATTTTACTTTTGATTTCATTTCATTGTTTTTAGTTGTATTTTACTTTTGATTTCATTTTACTGTTTTTAGTTGTATTTTACTTTTTTATTTCATATTACTGTTTTTAGTTGTATTTTACTTTTGATTTAATTTTACTGTTTTTAGTTGTATTTCACTTTGTGATTTCATTTTACTGTTTTTAGTTGTATTTTACTTTTGATTTCACTTTACTGTTTTTAGTTGTATTTTACTTTTGATTTAATTTTACTGTTTTTAGTTGTATTTTACTTTGTGATTTCATTTTACTGTTTTTAGTTGTATTTTACTTTTGATTTCATTTTACTGTTTTTAGTTGTATTTTACTTTTGATTTCATTTTACTGTTTTAGTTGTATTTCACTTTTGATTTAATTTTACTGTTTTTAGTTGTATTTTACTTTGTGATTTCATTTTACTGTTTTTAGCTGTATTTTACTTTTTTATTTCATTTCACTGTTTTTATGAGTTTTAGCCTTTGTAAGTCTACATATTGTAAGTCTACTATCAATATCAAATATTAGTATCGCTGCTCATTCAGTTTCTGCCACGCTCTTGTCATGAAAAAAAAAATGATAGCAATTTCTACATGGGCCGAGTTGGTATTCTAACGGGCCGAGTTGGTATTCTAACGGGCCGAGTTGGCGATGGGCCGAGATGCCTAGTTGGCGATGGGCCGAGATGCCGATGGGCCGAGACAGCGATGGGCCGAGTTTGCCTAGGAGCATTGAAAGTGTGTTTGCGAAGAGAGAGGAGACTGTAGTAGTAGTAGTAGCAGTAGTGGAAGACGTTAATGGATGAAAGTATCAAATAAAACCATTGGAGCCCCACCCTTAAAATCCATTAGAAGATTATCACTACATTCCTTCATCACAGCATCGACCATTATTATTATTATCATTACTATTACTGCTATTGTTATTAGAGTGAATATTCTCGACATTAAGGTTATTGCGTCATTAGGGTGCAGTGTGTGCCTCCCGGTAATGGACTTTACATTACAATACCAAATTACTGTTGCTAAATCAGTGTTTGGGCTTCACAGGAATTGATGCGACGTTACGACCCAAAGGAACACAAAGGAAGGACAGACTAGGAAATTTGGCTTCTGATATGTATGTGAGAAGATATTGTAATGTGTGTGGTGGTGAAAGTAGGTTCTGGTGGTGTTGGTGCTGACCGGTGTGTGTGTGTGTGTGTGTGTGTGTGTGTGTGTGTGTGTGTGTGTGTGTGTGTGTGTGTGTCAGGGTTAGTTTGACCAGCCCTTCTCCCGTCGAGGTCACAGGTGGGTGAGGAATGGAGGAGGGCAAGGTAATGGTAGAGAGGAGGTATTGTGGGGAACAAGATAGGTCGTGGTGGTGGTGGTGGTGGTGGTTCTGGGAAAGTGTTCAGTTCTCGTGATGTTTTCCGTATCCTGTGTTTCTGTTCTAGGTATTGTTGCGTCTTGTTCTTGCAGCTGCTGATGAGATGGGAAGTTTGATGAGTGGTGTTCTAACTTCATCATCTTCATCATCATTGTCATTATTTTAGATTCTTTCGTTTCAATATTTCATTTTCATACTTCACATTCATTATTTTCCTTTATATTCTTTACTTTATAGTTTATTTTTCATAATTTTCGTTGTTTTAGTTTCATCTTCATCATTTTCGTCACTATCATCATTTCAGCTTAGTATTTTTTTTTTTTACTTCTATTTCATCATATATTTTCTTACCTTTCACTATATGATTTTTATATTTCACGACTCATTATTTGCTTAGTTATGTATTTAGTTTTTAGTATTTCATCTTGTCATTTTCGTCATTATCATCATTTCAATTTATTACGTTTTACTTTTATTTTCATCTTCACAGCTCAATTGTGTTCTTGTGTATTGGTTTGCTGTTTCATCTTCATCATCATCGTTATCATCTTTTCAACGTTACTTTTTTCTTATATTTCACTTATCTTCACACTTCACGGCTCATTTTTGGCTTGTGAATTGATTTGCTGTTTCATCATCATCATCTTCATCATCGTCGTTTATCATGTCAGCTTATTTTATTATTTTTTCTATTGGGTAATGCCTCCTTATAATTCTGTATTTGAGTTCAGAATTTATGATCGTGTTGAATATTAGTCATTGTAGACTCTAGTTTGGTTTACTTCATGCATTTTCTCTTTGTTATATTCTGATATGACTTAATGGAATTTTTTTTTATATACCAGTAGTTTTTTTTTTTTTTTTTTTTCTCCCTTTGGTCATGAAGTCAAGTGTAACGGTATGACGTTTTTTTATATGAATTCCTTCCTCTGTATCTTGTAACGTTTATTTCTTTATCGTTCATTTATTTTTTGGTACTTTTTTTCTGAATATTATCTCATTTATACATTGAATTTAGTTTTCTCTCTCTTTATTTTCTTTCATCATCTTGTGCATGAATGTATTTTGTCCTCAATGTTACTCTTTTTTGCTTTATTCCTTCAGCGCTATGACGCTCTTTCATATTTACTCTGCTTGGTGATTGCATACAGCTTGAGAAACTTATGTGGGGAAGAAAATAGTGAAGACTCAGGCCATTAATCTTCAAACCTTCTTAAACCCTTCTTAATGTAAATAAAATCGTCTAATCACACTCAAAAAATGTGCCTCAGTACTGAAGTTAAGATGGTTTAATTGGCTTTCTTTTTGTATTTGATAGATTTTCTCTGATTTATAAACTACTTTTCTTTTATCATTTATATTTTTCCTTTCGTTAACTTTTTTTTAGCTAATGTAATTTATCTTCTCGTTTACCATCATCTTTTCAGCTTGTCTTATATTTTAATCTTACTCTAACTTGTTTTTTTTTCTTCTGGTTCACAAACTACCTTTTTTCATCCTTTTCTATATTTTTCCAATGGCTAACTCATGTTTTCTTTACGTAATGATTGAGTTCGTGTCCAATTTTGTCCTCTAGTTGACATACTTTTCCTCTTTCTTTCTTCATAAACTTTTCCTCCATCTTTTCAATGTTTCCTCTTAGATTGCTTCTCTTCTTTCCTTTATAAACTTTCCTTCATCTTTCCTTTTTTTATCTTGTTTTCCTCTCCTTTTCTTCATTAACTTTTATTTTCTATTGTTTTCCTCTTTCCTTCGTAAACTTCTCCATCTTTTCAATTTTTCCCTTTAGATTTCTTCTCTTCTTTCCTTCATAAACTTTCCTTCATCTTTTCTGTTATTTACCTTTAGTTTTCCTCTCTTTCCTTCATACACTTTTCCTATATCATTTCCCATTTTCCTATTATTTCTTTCCCTCATAAACTTACCCATTTCTATTTTTTCCCTTCAGTTTTCCTCTCTTTCCTTCACAAACATTACCTCCATTTCCCATTTTCTTCCTATGACTAGTTCGTGCTGCTTTCCTTATTTACTCAGCAGAACGTTTTCTTCGCTGTTTCGGTGTTTCCTTCCTCGCTTGCTTTGCTTCACACTTTAATCCCACGTGCGTGAAAAGTTAATTACACCAAGGTACGTTTCTTTATACTGCACTAAGGACGTAATGTTTCTGTGTCACGTGCTCTCTGTATGTGTGTGTGTGTGTGTGTGTGTGTGTGTGTGGGTGGGTGGGTGTTGGTGTGTGATTGGGTGTGTGGTATTTTCTTAAATGTGTTTCTTCACTTGTTTGTGTCTGTTTTTATTTTCTCCTCCTCCTCCTCCTCCTCCTCCTCCTCCTCCTCCTCCTCCTCCTCCTCCTCCTCCTCCTCCTCTACAACAACAGCTAATATTGCTAAATTTTTAAAAGCTAAGTGTGTGTGTGTGTGTGTGTGTGTGTGTGTGTGTGTGTGTGTGTGTGTGTGTGTGTGTGTGTGTGTGTGTGTGTGTGTGTGTGTACGTACCATATATTCCTCATTCAACGATGAACACTTGTTATTCCCACACACACACACACACACACACACACACACACACACACACACACACACACACACACACACACGTAACCAGACTTGTCAATAGTATGTTAGTATAAGAGAGAGAGAGAGAGAGAGAGAGAGAGAGAGAGAGAGAGAATTTTCCTTCCTATTTTCAACGCATTACTATTTACTTATTTCTTCTTCTCTTTTCTTTCTTCATGTATTTTTTTCCTCACTTTCCTATTTCTTTTTCTTTCCTTCCTTATCTAAATCTTTATTGCTTTTAACTTCTTTTTGTTTTCTTTTAGTTTTAACCTTCACCTCTCTCTCTCTCTCTCTCTCTCTCTCTCTCTCTCTCTCTCTCTCTCTCTCTCTCTCTCTCTCTCTCTCTCTCTTATTTTTGTCTTTTATCTTTGCTTCTATTTGCAATTTCTTTTTCTTTTTCTTTTCACGTCTTTCTTTTATCTTTTTTTTTCTTATCTTTTATTTTTATCTCGTTTATTTTTGCCCTTTTTCTATTTCATTTTATCTTTCTATATTTTTGTTATCTTTTATTTTCTCTTCACGCTTCGCTCTTTTTCATTTACAGTGACAAACAAAATCTCTCTCTCTCTCTCTCTCTCTCTCTCTCTCTCTCTCTCTCTCTCTCTCTCTCTCTCTCTCTCTCTCTCTCTCTCTCTCTCTCTCTCTGTCGTATTGAGAAAACGAAGGGAGGAGAGAAAGAAGGAAAAGAAAATTAAGAAAGTAAGAAAGCGAAGGAAAATAACAAGTAGGAAAAACAAGAGAAGGATGTGGAGAGAGAGAGAGAGAGAGAGAGAGAGAGAGAGAGAGAGTACAGGAAGGGTATGAAGAGTCCTTACTGTGTGTGTGTGTGTGTGTGTGGCCAGTACGAGGGGATGATGGGAAGAGAACCGGTTAAGGGGAAGTGTTTTGGTTTCTTGGTTCTCTCTCTCTCTCTCTCTCTCTCTCTCTCTCTCTCTCTCTCTCTCTCTCTCTCTCTCTCTCTCTCTCTCTCTCCATTTTGTTTTTACTTTTATTTTTCATATTTTTATATTTTTCTCCATTTATTTTCCTCTGTTTTTCCTGGTTCTCTCTCTCTCTCTCTCTCTCTCTCTCTCTCTCTCTCTCTCTCTCTCTCTCTCTCTCTCTCTCTCTCTCTCTCTCTCTCTCTCTCTCAGTATTGCTAGATTTATGTACAGGAAGAATTTAAGTTTAGAAGTGAAATTTTGTTTAAAAACTTCCTTTCATTCCGTTCAGGTTGGAAATTGCTGTGTTCTTTGATAATGTTTCGAGAGAGTGAGGCAGGAGGAGGAGGAGGAGGAGGAGGAGGAGGAGGAGGAGGAGCGAAGTAAAGAGAAGGAGTCATGATAAAGAGGAAGAAGGAGTTACGGAAAGTGGAAGAAGAAAGAGAAAGTTTTTGATTTCCATTGATCCATCTTTGCTTTGTCATCAGTTTTTATTTACTACTACTACTACTACTACTACTACTACTACTACTACTACTACTACTACTACTACTACTACCTATCATAATTTTCCATCCCTTCTAACTCTTTCGTTTCTTTTTCCTACGTTTTCTTAACTACTACTACTACTACTACTTCTTCTTCTTCTTCTTCTTCTTCTTCTTCTACTTCTACTTCTACTTCTACTACTACTACTGTCGTTATTATAATTTTACACACTACAACCACCACACCTTCCCTCCTCCTCCTCCTCCTCCTCCTCCTCCTCCTCCTCCTCCTCCTCCTCCTCCTCCTCCTCTTCCTCCTCCCCCCACCTGTTTCCCAGCGTCATTATCAGTAATTAGGTGACCCCAAAACAATAAAAAAAGAAAAATAAATAAAAAGACGGAAGTTTCATACTCGACTGAACGTAAAGGAAACGGTGCCGAGAGAGAGA
>NC_059276.1:3178910-3181410 GCF_017591435.1 Portunus trituberculatus
ACTGCGCCGACTACAGCACAGCTCACAGCAGCGTCCACGTGGCTTTTACTGCACCAAACAGAAAGAGAGAGAGAGAGAGAGAGAGAGAGAGAGAGAGAGAGATACATCTATTGGTCTTTAAAATCAATATGTACATAAAAATACAATGACTCTTACTGCATCGTCATTGAGAGAGAGAGAGAGAGAGAGAGAGAGAGAGAGAGAGAGAGAGAGAGAGAGACAGACAGACAGACAGACAGACAGACAGACAGACACCCTTTGCTCTCACACCACGATTATCCAGAGAGAGAGAGAGAGAGAGAGAGAGAGAGAGAGAGATACACGCTTTGCTCTCACACCACGATTTTGCAAGGTCACAGAGATAGTCAGGCAGGCTTTCAAGTGTCTCTCCAATCAATAACGCAGGAATCTTGTTAATCTGTCACTTGAAACGTAAAAAGCTCCAGGCAACGACTTGTAACTTTATTTAGAGCCTATTTGATATTCACTAGTCTCGAAGTCTTTATGTAATAATCTCCACATAGCACTCTCATTAGCACTTATTACATTTACCTAGCAAGAAACAGCACAAATTTAGCATCACGACTTGCAATACTGTCTTTTTAAGTGCTAAGGGAAGTTTTGGGTCATTCAGCACTTTTCGGGAGCTAATTTTAACACTCAGCACCTTCCAGCACTCCAGAATCAAGTCACACAATTTTCAGTAACACATAGCACTCAGCACTCATAGGAAACTCATTCAGCACATTTTAACACTTAGAATTCCCAAGACTTAAGTTCCTAACACTCTAAAATCACGCAGCACACTTCCAACACTCTCCACTAACACATAAGCACTCAGCACTCATAAGGAAGTGATTTACTACAATTTTACACATACAGCACTATTCTTAGCACTTCAGAATACTTAAAACGCACTAACAACACATTCCCAACACTCTAGAATAATCTAACACACTATAGATAACCCATAAGCACTCAGCACTCCTAAGAAGTCATTCAGCACATTTATACACCTTATACTGTTCTTAGCACTTCAAAGCACTTAAAACGCGCTAACAACACATTTCCAACACTCTAGAATAATCTAACACACATAACATACTTTACAAATAACACATAAGCACTCAGCACTCATAAGGAAGACATTCAGCTTATTTATATACATTACACTATTCTTAGCACTTCAGAACACTTAAAAACACATTTCCAATACTCTTAAATCACGTAACACACATTTCTAATAATACTCTAATACATATAAGCACTTAACACTCATATAAAAGTCATTCAGCACATTTATATACATTACGCTATTCTAAGCACTTCAGGCACCCGAAAACACACTTAAACACATTCCCAACACTTTAGAATAACCTGAGACATATTTAACACACACTCCACTAACACAGAAGCACTCAGCACTCACTAGGAAGTAATTTAGCACGTTTTACACATACAATTTATCTTAGCACTTCAAAGCACTCAAAACGCACTTATAACATTCCCAACACTCTAAACACTAACATATAAGCACTCAGCACTCATAGGAAAGTCATTTAGCACATTTTTTAATCATTACAGTATTCTTAGCACTTCAAAGCACTCAAAATGCACTAGGAACACTCCCAACACTCTAAAACCACTCAACGCACATTTCTAGCATTCCACTAACACTTAAGCACTCAGCACTCATAGGAAAGTCATTTAGCACTTTTTTTTTTAACCATTACAGTATTCTTAGCACTCAAAACGCACTAATGACATTCTCAATACTCTAAAATCACTCAACGCACCTTTCTAGCACACTCCACTAACACATAAGCACTCAGCACTCATTGGAAAGTCATTTAGGACATTTTTACACCTACAACATTTTTCTTAGCACTTAAAACACACAAACACATTCCCAACACTTTAATATCACCTAACGCACATTATCAGTAACACCTAAGCACTCACTCAACCAGCACTCAGTCAGCACCCGAGCAGTGAGTCAGCATAGTCGGTTAGGTCACCTGTGCATCAACAGTTGGTATAAACTCACCTGGTTACTCTGAAATGTATATACGTAAATTCGCTACCTGCGCCAGAACTGAATACCAGGGTGCTTACCTTGAGAGAGAGAGAGAGAGAGAGAGAGAGAGAGAGAGAGAGAGAGAGAGAGAGAGAGAGAGAGAGAAAACTAGGCCATCTGTATCGTTTGTCTTATTTACTTGTACTTTTTATAATGTTCCTGTTTTTGTTGTTGTTGCAGTAATTGTAGTAGTAGTAGTAGTAGTTTTAGTAGTAGTAGTAGTAGTAGTAGTAGTAGTAGTAGTTGTAATGATAGCAACAGCAGCAAGAATAGTGATAATAGCAAGAAGAGCAACAACAGCAGCAGCAGCAGCAACAGCAACGGTAGTAGTAGTAGTAGTAGTAGTAGTAGTAGTAGTAGTAGTAGTAGTAGTAATAGTAGTGGTAAAGGTGAAGCGGATAGGTAACGGTAAGGTGAGGTAAT
>NC_059276.1:3198910-3203910 GCF_017591435.1 Portunus trituberculatus
ATTTTCACCTCATTACTGCCCACACACACACACACACACACACACACACACACACACACACACACACACACACACACACACACACACATGTATTTATGTATGTTTCTTGTCACATACATAACCCTGAGTTGCGTATGTGTTCTGATGCATAATGAGAGAGAGAGAGAGAGAGAGAGAGAGAGAGAGAGAGAGAGAGAGAGAGAGAGATTGAAAATGACTATCAACGGAGTGAATCCTGAATTAGTGTACCCATTCTGTCTGTCTCTCTCTCTCTCTCTCTCTCTCTCTCTCTCTCTCTCTCTCTCTCTCTCTCTCTCTCTCTCTCTCTCTCTCTCTCTCTCTCTCTCTCTCTCTCTCTCTCTCTCTCTCATGGTTAGACAAGGCCAAAGACAGACAGGAAATCGGACAGACAAACATACACACGGACAGACAGACATACAAACAGACAGATATATGTTCTTTTAATCGTCCTTTTCTTCATTTATTATTTTTCTTGTGTTTCTTTATTCTTTCTTCTCATTATTTATCTCATCTATTTGTCTTGTATTTATTATTTATTCCCCCATCAGTCTCTTAATGCTTCTTATTTTTGTTTTTCGTTTGTATTCCCTCGTGTTTGTCTTCCTTAGCCTTGTTATTGTCATTTATCTAACTTGCCTTATCTTTTCCCTATTACACAATCTTTTCACTATTTCTTGACCTTTTCTAACCTTCATGTAAACCTTCCTTTGTATTCCTTTGTGTTCCTGCTTACCCTCATCCACGTTTACCTCTATATCTTTTTCTTTGACTTTCCTCTTTTATAGCTTAACCCCTTCAGTACCAGGGCGTATTTCCATATTCCTTCTGCTTATTATTTGGTGATTTTATACACCTCCAGAAACTTATGTGGGGATTTAAATAGTGAAGACTGGCCATTAACCTTCTGACCTCCATAGACCCTTGCTAATGTCAATAAAATGGTGTAATCAATCTAGAAATCAAAGTAAAAATGCGTCCTAGTACTGAAGAGATTAATTTCCCCAAACATCATTCCTTTGTGTTCTCGTGCCACACCTTGCCATGCCTTTATGAAGACTGTGGCCATTAACCTTCTGACCTCCATAGACCCTTGCTAATGTCAATAAAATGGTGTAATCAATCTAGAAATCAAAGTAAAAATGCGTCCCAGTACTGAAGAGATTCCCCAAACATCATTCCTTTGTGTTCTCTCGTGCCACACCTTGCCATGCCTTTATGAAGACTGTGGCCATTAACCTTCTGACCTCCATAGACCCTTGCTAATGTCAATAAAATGGTGTAATCAATCTAAAAATCGGTAAAAATGCGTCCTAGTACTGAAGAGATTCCCCAAACATCATTCCTTTGTGTTCTCTCGTGCCACACCTTGCCATGCCTGTCCTTTGAGTTCTATTGGGTATTCACTCCTTGACGAATCCTCTTCACCTGTCCTTAATTAGTGGCTGGGAGGTTAGCCAGGTAGGATTAGTAGAGGAGAGGAGAGAAGAGAAGATAAGAAAGAGGGGCTGCTGGACCTTTATGTGTGAGAGAGAGGGAGAGGGAGAGAGAGAGAGAGAGGACTGAGAGGAGGAAATGACGGAGGTGGACTGTTGGGGAAGAGAGAGAGAGAGAGAGAGAGAGAGAGAGAGAGAGAGAGAGAGAGAGAGAGAGCAGACTAGGGGACCAAAGCGTACAGGAGAGAGAGAGAGAGAGAGAGAGAGAGAGAGAGAGAGAGAGAGAGAGAGAGAGAGAGAGAGAGAGAGGACAGGACAGGAGAGGATAGGGGTGCAAGGGTAGAAAGGAAGTGTTTAATGAGAGAGAGAGAGAGAGAGAGAGAGAGAGAGAGAGAGAGAGAGAGAGAGAGAGAGAGAGAGAGTGTTTAGATGGTTCCTGTTTAATGGGGCGACACAGCATGGCGCCTCTTCCCATTTTTTTTTGTCTCATGGTGATTATGGCGCCTGAGAGAGAGAGAGAGAGAGAGAGAGAGAGAGAGAGAGAGAGAGAAGAGATGGTGGTGAGAGTTGTGGAAATTAGTGTCATGATGAGAGAGAGAGAGAGAGAGAGAGAGAGAGAGAGAGAGAGAGACGTGTTTATTGTGTAAGAGACAAAGGAGAAAAATAAAATGTTGAAGGATAGTGAGGAAGCTCTCTCTCTCTCTCTCTCTCTCTCTTGATACGTCCCCTTGAATTCTCTCCTTCATTCCTCTCCACCTTCTTCCTCTTCCTCTTCGTCAGTCATTCATTCCTTCCCTTCTCTCTCTCTCCTTCCCTCTCCGCTCTCCTTCCCTCTTTTTTTCCATCCTTCCCTCCTTCCTTGCAAACATTATTTCCATTCTTCCCTTCCCTTCTTTATTTTTTCCCTCGCTTTCTACGTCTTCACTTTCTCCTTTTCTCTTCCTCTTCCTCTCCTTTTGTTGTATTTCTTTTTCGTTTTGGCATCTCTCTCTCTCTCTCTCTCTCTCTCTCTCTCTCTCTCTCTCTCTCTCTCTCTCTCTCTCTCTCTCTCTCTCTCTCGTATTTTGACCTTTATTCTTTTCTCTTATTGCATTTTCTTCTTCTCTCTTTCTCTCTTCTTCTCTTATCTCTTCCTTCCTTTCATGATTTTCTTTCTCCTCCGCTTTTTCTTTTTTATTTTATTTTTCTTACTGTTTTTTTTATTATCTTTTATCTCTCCTTCCTCTCTTTGTCTATCTTAATATCACCTCATCCTCTTCCTTTTATCCTTCATTCTTTATATTTCTTTCTCTGTCCTTCGTCTCCATTTTTACTCTTTCTTTTCCTGGTTTTATTCGTTTTCTGTCTCCCTCTCTTCCCCGTTTTCCATCCAATATTTTTTTTCTTTTATCTTTTTCTTTTTCTTTATTTTGTTCTCTTTTCGTCTTTCTCATTTTTTTTTTTTTTTTTTTTTTTTGTCAGAAATCACCGTCGTTCTCTTTCCTAACTCTCTCTTTCTTTGTTTTCCTTCATTTTCTTCTCTCCCTCTCCTTCATTCTCCTTCTCTCTCCCTCTTTCATTCCTCTTCTCTTTCCGTCTCTCAATCTTCGTCTCTCTCCCTCTCTTCCTTTTCTCGATAATCTTTCTTTATTTCCGTTTTCTTTTTATGCTTTTTCCTTCTTATTTCTTCTTTCACTCTTACTTATCTATCTTTATCTATTTTCTTATCTCCATCCTTCCGTCTTCTTACACTCGTTCTCCTCTTCCTCTTTCTTTCTTTCTTTTTTCTCATCTTTTTCTTACTGCCATTATTTTCCTTTCTTCCTTGTCTCCTTTCCTCTCTCCTTTCTTCTTCCTCTTATCTTCCCCTCCTCTTTATCTTAATGTATCTTTTACGATCTCTCTCTCTCTCTCTCTCTCTCTCTCTCTCTCTCTCTCTCTCTCTCTCTCTCTCTCTCTCTCTCTCTCTCTCTCTCTCATATTAGAAGTGTGAGAGTGCGTGGGAGTTACAGTACGTTGCTCTAAATTTAAAGAGAGGCAGTTATAAATTCATAGAGAGAGAGAGAGAGAGAGAGAGAGAGAGAGAGAGAGAGAGAGAGAGAGATTAGCTGGCTGTAAATTTGTGACTTAAAGATTAGCGATAGGAAAGGAGACAGAGAAAGATGGATGAGTTGATTATGGGCTTATAGTAGAGAGAGAGAGAGAGAGAGAGAGAGAGAGAGAGAGAGAGAGAGAGAGATTAATATTTCCCAGGTGAAAGAGGAAGGAGTATTTGTTGGCTTAATTACCTGAGGGGCTCCAACCAGGTAGATTCATTACCCCCCCTTCCTCCTCCTCCTCCTCCTCCTCCTCCTCCTCCTCCTCCTCCTCCTCCTCCTCCTCCTGCGTGAGTCAGTGCGAGTTATGAGGTGTCACTGCCCTTACCACTCACTCTCACCAGCTCTCCCTTCCCCTCACTTCCTCTCTCTCCAGCTCTTCCTCCTGTCTCTCCTCCTTCCCTCTCTTCCTCCTCCCCTCACTCCTCTTTCTCTTTCATTCCCCTCACTTCCTCTCTATCTCTCCTCTCTCTCTCTCTCTCTCTTCTCTCTCCTCCTCTCTCTCTCTCTCTCTCCTCTCTCTCTCTTCTCTCTCTCTCTCTCTCTCTCTCTCTCTCTCTCTCTCTCTCTCTCTCTCTCTCTCTCTCTCTCTCTCTCTCTCTCTCTCTCTCTCTCTCTCTCTCTCTCTCTCTCTCTCTCTCTCTCTCTGTCCTTCTCTCCCTTTCGCCACTTCCTCTCCATTCCTCCCTTCTCTCTTCTCTCTCTTTGTCCTTCTCTTACTTTCCTCTCCCTTCCTTCGTTCTCCCTTTATTTCGTATTAACAATGTGAAAATAATATGGAAGGCAAACCGAATAATGTGAAAAAAGTAAATATTTATAGATGTCTGATAAATATTGAGGTTTTCACTATAAGAAATTGTGAGCAAAATTCAAGGTTAGGTTAGATTGGGTTAGGTTAGGTTAGGTTAGGGTTGAATTCGATTGGATTGGATTGCATTGCGTTAAATTATGTTGAGTTAGGTTAAGTTGGGTTAGGTTAGTTTAAGTTCTTTTTTAGGTCAGATCGGATTAGGTTAGGATAAGACAGGTTAGGTTAAGACAAAATTGAATTAGATTGGGTTGGCTTCCTTGTCTTTGAGTTTGGTTTCAATTTATTTATGTTTAGATTAGTTTTGGTAAGATAGAGTAAGGTTGGGCTTGGTAAATTTAGGTTAGGTTAGAATTGCTACACTAAATTTATTGCTACTGTACACGATGACTCGGTGACTGGCGCAGGTGTTGGACAGGTGACGGAAGTGGCTGTGGTGCTAATGACACAGGTGAGGTGGACAGGTGCGCCAGGATTTGGGATCTCACTTGAGTTAATTGTCTTTTTGTGTATGTGACGATAGATGAAGATGATTAAAAGGTGTGAAAGTTTATGATACGATATTTAATGGAGTTTTTATTGATCTATTGATCTATTTATCTATTTATTTTTGTTGTTTTCATTCCATTTTTTTTCATTTGTATGTTTAAGTGCTGTTTGATT
>NC_059276.1:3208910-3218910 GCF_017591435.1 Portunus trituberculatus
GATAAGAGTAACAATAATATAAATAATAACAATAATATAGTAACTAACAACCACCCACCGCCATAACAACTTAAAACTACATAATTGCCTCGTTACATTGACTCCATAATCCGGAATTAACACAATTGAGAATATAAACGTGATTATCTCAGCCATTGCTACCAGAGAGAGAGAGAGAGAGAGAGAGAGAGAGAGAGAGAGAGAGTAAACTTTCCAGAAATAAAGTTTTCGTTTTATGAAGAAAAAAAAAAGATCTTATTTATCATTCAAGAATTATACAGTGGAAAATGTAAAGTAAATTCAATTGTTTATTTATGCATTGTTGAGAGAGAGAGAGAGAGAGAGAGAGAGAGAGAGAGAGAGGAAGGAAGGGAGTGTCAGCTTAATGGAGGGAGGAAGAGAGGGAGAAGGAAGGAGGAAGAGTGAGAGAGAGAACGAGAGAGAGAGAGGGAGTGTGAATTCTATTGATTTGTCTCCTATTCATTGTCTGTCACTCCTTATCTGTTGAGAGGAGGAGGAGGAAGGAGGAGGAGGAGGAGGAGGAGGAGGAGGAGGAGGAGGAGGAGGAGGAGGAGGAGGAGGACAAGAAGAAGACATGAAGGTTGAGGAAGACAATGAGAAGACACGTAATGATAAGAAGAAAAAAATAGGAAGAGTAAGAAGAATAAATGATGGATAGACGTGATGATAAAGCAAGACTAGAAGAGGAAAGAGGAAGAAAGAAGAATGACTTGATAATTTAAGAAGAAAAAAAAAAGGAAGAAAAGGAGGAGAAAGTAAGAGAATACCAAAAGAAAAAAGAAGAGATAAAAAATGATGATGGCGAGGCAAAACAAAAGAGAAGAGGAAGAGGACGGAGAGGAGAAAGAGGGAGATAAAAAACAGAGCAAAACGTTAGAAATAAAGGAGAAGAGATAAGAAGGAGAAAAAAAAAAGCGAAACAAAGGAGGTGGACAGAAATGGCGCGACGATAAAGATGAAGAGAAAGGAGGAGGAGGAGGAGGAGGAGGAGGAGGAGGTATAAAGATCTTGAGGAGAGGAGAAGCAGGGAAGAGGAAAGAGGAAGGAAGGGTGAGAGACCTGCACAGGAAACAAACTTCCTGGAATGCAAGAATGAGGAGGAGGAGGAGGAAGAGGAAGAGGAGGAAGAAGAGGATAATGATGGTGATACAGTGATAGTGATGGTGGTGGTGGTGGTGATGACAAAAGAACAAACAGGACTTAATTTAGTGGTGTACAAAATTTAATTACTTTGTGGAAGTGAAGACGAAAGAGGAGGAATGGGAAGAATGTGATGAATGAGAGGAGGAAGTTGATAATGATAATAACTAAGGAAAAACGAACAAAACTTAATTTAGTCATGAATTGGGAAATATATTAGTGGAGGAGGAGGAGGAGGAGGAGGAGGAGGAGGAGGAGGATAAGAAAGAAGATGAGGAGAAGGAAAAGAGAAAAGGGGAGGAGCAGATAAGAATAAAAAGAAGAGGAGAAAGTGGAAAAGAAAGAAAAGGAGATAAAAAGATAAGGAAAAGGAGCAAACGAAAGAAGAGGAGGAAGAGGAGGAGGATGATAATATAAAAAAGAGGAAAAGGAGGAAAAAAGAAGAGGAGGAGGAGGATAAGGATAAAAATAAGAAGAGGAAAAGGAGGAAAAGAAAGAAGAGGAGGAGGAGAAGAATAAGAAGAAGAGCAAAAGGAGAAAAAGGAAAATAAAATAAATGGGAAATATTATTAAACGGACCATTTACGAAAGAGGAAGAAGATAAAGAAGAAAATAAAGAAAGAAATAGTATACCTTAAAACTTCGCCTAAGATAACTAATGATAATAACCTAATTAGTCTTTTACCTGTGGGTTGTACAGGTGAGAAAAATTACTCTGTTCCCAGATAAACTCTCTCTCTCTCTCTCTCTCTCTCTCTCTCTCTCTCTCTCTCTCTCTCTCTCTCTCTCTCTCTCTCTCTCTCTCTCTCTCTCTCTCTCTCTCCAAACCTTTCGTTCCTCGTTCACTGATTGGCTGGGAGACTGAGGGGCGTGGTCCAGGTAGGCGGGGCTCCACACACACACACACACACACACACACACACACACACACACACACACACACACACACACAAGAATTTATCAGCAGGACACATCAATAAGTCACTAGATTCACAGGTGATTGAAGGCTCTGGGAATTACACACGGGGAAAGTAAGAGGGGTGTGTGTGTGTGTGTGTGTGTGTGTGTGTGTGTGTGTGTGTGTGTGAGCGTGAGAGAAAGTGCGTGAGGTATGGCTCATGCATGATTTTTTTTAAGTTGAGGAGGAGGAGTAAGAAGAAGAAGAAGAAGAAGAAGAAGAAGAAGAAGGGGAAAGAGGAGGAGGAGAGAGAGGAGAAGAAGGATCACGAGGAGAGAACGACTTGATGATGGAGGAATTGAGAGAGAGAGAGAGAGAGAGAGAGAGAGAGAGAGAGAGAGAGAGAGAGAGAGAGAGAGAGAGAGAGTAAAAGTGATGGTAGTTTTGTAATGCAAGATACAGCCTTCCATTTTCTTCAGAGAGAGAGAGAGAGAGAGAGAGAGAGAGAGAGAGAGAGAGAGAGAGAGAGAGAGACAGAGAGTGTTCCCTGTCCCTCGTGAAGACACTGGTGAAGGAGGCGCTGCAGAAGGGCTGTTAAGGGGCCACATTTCTGTACTCCCTGCCTTCCTCTGCACAAACACTGCCACGCTTCCTTCACTCCTTCACGCCTTCCTTCACTCCTTCCCGTCTTTCTTTCTTTCTTTCTTTCTTCTTTCTTTCCTTCACTGCTCTTCTCTCCTTCACCTTTTACTTTATTTACTGTGCTGTAACTTTTCCTTTCCTTTCTTTCCTTCACTTCTTTGCTTTTTCCTTTCTTTCTTTCTTTCTTTCTTTCTTTCACTCTTTTTCTAACAACCTACCCAATCTATTTTTTTTTTGTTTCCTTTGTAAATAATATAACTTCCCTTCCTTCCTTCCTTCCTTCCTTTCTTCCTTCCTTCCTTCCTTCCTTCCTTCCTTCCTTCCTTCCTTCCTTCCTTCCTTCCTTCACGTAACATACTCCATTTTCGTGTTTTCCTCTTTATTCTATACTTTCTTTCCTTCCTTCCTTCTCTCCTTGCCTGTCGTAACCTGTGACCTTATCTAATATAGCCTTACCTGACCTTAATCAGCTTTTTTCTCTCTCTCTAGCCTCTCTGACCTTAATGTAGGTTTTTTTCGTGTCCTTATTTTACCTTTTAGGCGAACGCTGTTAGTTTTCTTCCTTTCTTTTCTCTATTTTCTTTCTTCCTCACCTTTCCTTTCTTTTTCTTTTTTCTTTTTCCTTTTTCCTTTTTCCTTTAATTTCTTCCTTTCCTTCCTTCATATTCTATTTTTTTTCGTTCTTTTATTCCTTCCTTGCTTTTTTCTTTCTTTCGTTCTTTCTTTTTCTTCTATTTCTTCCTTCCTTCCTTCCTTCCTTCCTTCCTTCCTTCCTTCCTTCCTATTCCATAACTTAAGTCTACATAACCTTTATTATTATTATTATTATTATTATTATTATTATTATTATTATTATTATCATTATGAGCGAGATGGGAGGCAAGAGATTAAAGTTTATAATGAAGAAGCATTACTCTCTCTCTCTCTCTCTCTCTCTCTCTCTCTCTCTCTCTCTCTCTCTCTCTCTCTCTCTCTCTCTCTCTCTCTCTCTCTCTCTCTCAGAAACTAGGGCAGTAACTCTCATTTTTATTATGCTTGATGATAATATGTGTGTGTGTGTGTGTGTGTACCTTATCTTCATTAGCAATACTTTCCTTACTATATTTATTGTTTAATTAATATATCAAGGGAAACGGAGGAGGAGGAAATAGGAGAGAAAGAGTGACTGACGATGGAGAGGGAGGAAAAAAATGTAGTTTGGGGGAAAAAAAAGAACTAAATCGATGAAGGGAAACAAAAGAATAAGTGCTTGAGAGAAAGAAAGGAAAAAATGATAATGGGAATGAAAAAGAGAATAAGATAAAGGAGAAGTAAAGAGGAAGGAAAATGAGAAATGATGGGCGAAATAAAGAGAAGAGGGTAAAGGGAAAAGAGAAAAACGAGAAGATAAGAGGAATGCAAGGAGAGGAGAAAAAGAGAGATGGTAGGATGAAGAAAAGAGGGATCGGGTAAGAGGAAAAAGGGAGATAAGAGAAATGGAAAGAGAGGATAAAAATGGAGAGGAAGGAAACAAAAAAGCTCATAGGAGTAATAAAAGAGAAGAGGAGAGAGGAAGGAAAGTGAGAGATGCCATGAATAAAGAAAGAAGAGGAGGGAGAAGGGAAGAGAAAAAAAGATAAAAGAAATGCAAGACAGAGCAGAAGAGGAGAGTGAAAGATAGAAGGTAATAGACAGAATAGTGAAGAAGAGAGAGATAACGTGAATGAAGAAACGAGGAGAGGGAGAAGGAGATAAAAGGAGATAAGAGGAAAGGAAGAGGGGAAGGAAGGGAGAGGGAAGTAAGGGGCGTAGCGGAATAGTTGTGGGAGAGGGGCGTAATGAGGTAAGGGAGAGGGAGAGGGAGAGGGAGAGCTTGGTGTTTGGTGCTAACTGCAACACTATGCATTCAACACCTGATACTAGTGTTGTTTGTCAAGTGTTTCCTCGTGTGTCTCTATGTAACTGTATACCTGTGTGTGTGTGTGTGTGTGTGTGTGTGTGTGTGTGTGTGTGTGTGTGTGTGTGTGTGTGTGTGTTTCTTTGTTCCCGTGCGTGCGTGTAGCGTTTCTCTATCGCATTCTTTATCTACTGTGTGTGTGTGTGTGTGTGTGTGTGTGTGTGTGTGTGTGTGTGTGTGTGTGTGTGTGTGTGTTGGTCTTTACATTTATTCCATTACAACTTTGAAAAGGGTTTATTATTAACATTTTAAGAGAGAGAGAGAGAGAGAGAGAGAGAGAGAGAGAGAGAGAGAGAGAGAGAGAGAGAGAGAGAGCACATGTTGTTCCTTTCCTTCACCAAATGATCACCTGTCGTACCTTTAATTAGCGGGGCGGGAACACCTGGAGGGGAGGAGGAGACGAGGAAAGGTGAACCAGGTAATGTATTGTGATAGTTACTTACCTGTACAAACACACTACTACTACTACTACTACTACTACTACTACTACTACTACTACTACTACTACTACTACTACTACTACTCAGCTTAGTTTTTTCAGGTAGGTTAGTGGAGCGTATAAATTAATGCACCTCGTCCTCCTCCTCCTCCTCCTCCTCCTCCTCCTTCCGGCAGTGTGACCCAAATGCCTAACTTGTATGATCTGGCAGTGTTACCAACTCAGGCAAAGAAAAGAGATAGGATTTGAGAGAGAGAGAGAGAGAGAGAGAGAGAGAGAGAGAGAGAGAGAGAGAGAGAGATTTGGTAACGATGTGTGTGTGTGTGTGTGTGTGTGTGTGTGTGTGTGTGTGTGTGTGTGTGTGTGTGCCGAGTTCTTCCTCGTCCATTTTCTTTCCATGCACGCACTTTGTCTCTCTCTCTCTCTCTCTCTCTCTCTCTCTCTCTCTCTCTCTCTCTCTCTCTCTCTCTCTCTCTCTCTCTCTCAGTGAAAAGTGAATAAGAGTCGATGTATTTTCTTATCTCTTGTACTTCCGTGTGTGTGTGTGTGTGTGTGTGTGTGTGTGTGTGTGTGTGTGTGTGTGTGTGTCTGTCTGTCTGTCTGTCTGTCTGTCTGTCTGTCTGTCTGTGTGTGTGTGTGTGTGTGTGTGTGTGTGTGTGTGTGTCTATCTGTCTGAGCATGTGCGTGTGTATAATTATTTGCGTGTATGCATTCGGTCAAGTGTGAGAGACAACGCGGAAGTGGTGATGGTGGTTGTAGCATGAGAGAGAGAGAGAGAGAGAGAGAGAGAGAGAGAGAGAGAGAGAGAGAGAAGGATCTTAGAGCAGCGTCCTACCAGTGTCCTCAGGTCCATCGATTTGTCAGGACGGGGATGCCAGACAGCTATATAACGGCGCTCCATCCCCTCTCACTCTCCCCACTCTCTCCCTCTCTCTCTCCAAGCACTCACCTCTCCTTCTCCCACTCTCCAGCACGTCATTTGGTCAAGCACTCTTACTGCCGAACTCTGTAGCACATTGTTCCAGGTTTCCAGCACCTCAGACATACACGTTCCAGCACTCAGCACTTTTTCCGTCATTAGTTTTGTTATTTTCAATGTTTTTTCAGTGAGTTTAGACCTTTCCAACACGAATCAAGCGTTAACAAGCACTGTAGTCTTTTATCCTAGCATTCCAGCACCTGAGACATACACGTTCCAGCACTCAGCACTTTTCCAGCATAGTTTTGTCATTTTCCAGTGTTTTTCAGAGAGTTTAGACTTTCCAGCACGAACCAAGCACCAACAAGCACTCCAGTATATTATTCCAGCATTCCAGCACCTCAGAGATTCACATTTCAGCACTCAGCACTTTTTCCAGCGCAGTTTTGTTATTTTCCAGTGTTTTTCAGAGAGTTTAGATCTTTCCATCACAAATCAAGCACTGTAGTCTGTTATTCCAGCATTTCAGCACCTCAGACATAAACGTTCCAGCACTCAGCACTTTTCCAGCATAGTTTTATTATTTTCCAGTGTTTTTAGGGAGTTTAAACCTTTCCAGCACAAATCAACTACTAACAAGCACTCCAGTCTGTTATTCCAGCATTTCATCACCTCAGGCTTGCGCATTCCAGCACCCTTCTCTCTTTTTTAGTGCCAGTTTCGCTTTTCTCGATTTTTCTGAGACTAGAACCTTCCAGCACTAATCTATATTTCAAGCATCTAGCGCATTGTTTCAGTCATCCAGCAATTCAGAGCTACGTTTATCTCTTTTCATTACCAGTTTAGCTTTTTCTCCGGGCTTTTCCGACACGAGAATTTTCCAGCGCTAATCTATACTTCCGAACACTCTAGTCTGTTGTTCCAGTTTTCTATCAGCTCAGACCTAGGTAATCCAGCACTATTACCTCTTTTTCAGCACTAATTTAGTTTTATTTTTTATTTTTTTTCCGACTCGAGAACTTTCCAGCACTAATCTAGACTTCCAAGCACTACATTCTATTATTTCATCATTTCTAGCACCTCAAACATAGGCATTCCAGCACTCTTAGATCTTTTTTAGCTTTAGTTTAACTTTTATTTAAGACTTTCCCGAGACTAGAACTTTCTAGAACTTTCCACCACTTGAATCTAGCACTTCCAAGCATCCTAGCGCTTTGTTTTAGCTTTCCAAGACTTCAAACTTTCGCATTCCAGCACTCTTAGGCTTTATTGGCACTAGTTTAGCGTTTTCCAGGCTTTTCCGAGACTAGAACTTTCCAGGACTTGAATGTAGCAATTTTAAGCATTCTAGCGCATTGTTCTAGCCTTCCAGAACCTCAGACTTCAGCATTCAAGCACTCTTAGCTCTTTCCAGCGCAAGTTTAGCCTTCTTCCAAACCTTTCCGAGACTAGAACTTTCCAGCACTAATTTATACTTCCAAGCACTTTAGCGCATTGTTTCAGTCTTCCAGCACTTCAGTTGTGGATTCTAGCGCTCTTAACGTTTTCCCCAGCATTATTTTAGCTTTTCCAGGGTTTGTAGGGAGTTTAGCACTTCATAGGAACAATTTAGCTCTTCTGGAACACTAGGCATTTTCCAGCAATCTTTCCCACCACTTCAAGACTTTCCTCGAACTTTTAGCACCTTCCAGCACTGCAGTCTTGTTTTTCCAGGCTTTCCATCGATTTAAGAACTTTCCAGAATTCTTGTCTAGTTCTTACAAGCACTTTCCAGGCACTAGAACTTTCAATTTCCACCTTCCAGCAATCCTGTATAAGCTAGCACTTCTAAGCATTCCAGGACCGTTAGCATATTTCAGGCACTAGCACTTAACTCCCCCCACCCCAGCGCTTCCATTACTTTTCCAGCCTCGTTCCAGCTCTTTTCTTCTCTCCTAACTCTTCCTCTATGCTTCCAGAACTTTGAAGATTTTCCTGTTCCTTCTTAACGCCTTTTATTAGTATTTTTCCAGCACCGTTCCAGAATAATTTTTAGTATATTTGATAGCTGGAATCTTTCATTATTTTTGCTCCAGAATGTCTTCCAGTGCATTTCCAGAAGAGTTACGGATTTTCAGCACTTTTTACCACCGTTCCAGAATCCTTAAGCAATTTCCAGCAACTGTTATTTATTTTTCCAGCTTTAGCACCTTTCCTACCACTATTGTCCCATATTTTTCAGCACCTTTCCAGCAAGTATGTCTAGCCTTTCCAGCACCCTCCAGCACCTGCTAACTCGCTAACATCTTTGCCCTCCTCACTCTACCTGATACCTTAAACATAACTTCTCCTCCTCCTCCTCCTCCTCCTCCTCCTCCTCCTCCTCCTCCTCCTCGAAGCTTTTGACTCCAATATCTTTCTTCTCGTTACCTCCTACTGCAGTTTTTCCTCCTCCTCCTCCTCTTCCTCCTCCTTGTGCGACCTTATTTCTCTTCCTTCTTTTCTAGCTGTCGCATTCCTCCTCCTCCTCCTCCTCCTCCTCCTCCTCCTCCTCCTCCTCCTAACTTTTTTTTTTCTGATAGCGGAGGAAGAAAAATAGGTTTGAGTTGCACTATGCAGATGAGAAGGAGGAAGGAAGAGGAGGAGGAGGAGGAGGAGGAGGAGGAGGAGGAGGAGGAGGAGGAGGAGGAGGAGGAGGAGGACTTACGTGAATCAATGTAGTTACAAAGGAAGAATTAAACTCATGCTTCAATAAAGAGGAAGTAGAGGAAGAGGAAGCTTAAAGAAGATCGAACAGAGGAGGTGGAGGAGGAGGAAATGGTGGAGGAGGAGGAAGTGGTGGTGGTGGTGGTGTTGGTGGTGGTGGTGGTGGTGGTGGTGGTGGTGGTGGTGGTGGTGAATAATTGAAATACACACTCTGCTGCCTGCAATCTTAAGGTCACGTGTTGTAAGAAAGTAGTAGTAGTAGTAGTAGTAGTAGTTGCAGTATTGATATTAGTAGTAGTAGTAGTAGTAGTAGTAGTAGTTGTTGTTGTAATTGTTGTAGTACTTCTTTTTGATAGTATTAATGATGATAGTAGTAGTAGTAGTAGCAGCAGCAGTAGTAGTAGTAGTAGTAGTAGTAGTAGTAGTAGTAGTAGTTTTTGTTATAGTTATTCTTTTTGTGTGATCATAGTAATGGTGCTAGTAGTAGTAGTAGTAGTAGTAGTAGTAGTAGTAGTAGTAGTAGTAGTAGTAACAAATAACAAGAGGAATGAAGCATAGTAGCAAACAAGCCAAACAATAAAGAAAAACAACCAAACAGACAAGCCAAACTAAACAAAAACACTCATATTAATCTTTTACCTCCCATCCATTCTCCCCTCTCCCTCTCTCCCCTCTCCCTCTCCCATCATCCTCTCCTCTCCCTCTCCCCTCTCTCCCCAGTTAAAAAGATAAATTACTGAGGGTCGTATGGGGGAGGGTGGAGGATAGTGGGGGGGGAGGCAGTCGGAAGCAGAACCAGAAATGCGCAAATATTGACCAGAATAAGCGCAGCGCAATGATTTGAGGGAATGGCCGTGAAATTACCAGCGAAATTGAGGGAAAGAAGAGAGAAAAGGCGATAAAAATAAATAAATAAAGAAAATTGGAGAACGTGTAACAGGAAAAAGAAAATGAGAACTGGGAAAACTATGGAGACGCTAGAAAAGAAGAAAAATACGGAAAGAAAGTGTGTAGAGGGAAAATAGAAGCTAAGTTGAAAGGAAAAGAAAAAAATGGATTAGGAAAAGACGAAAAGAAAAATGAAAAAGAAATATGAATGACTAGCCAACGTGGATTGAAAAGAGAGAGAGAGAGAGAGAGAGAGAGAGAGAGAGAGAGAGAGAGAGAGAGAGAGAGAGAGAGAGCTAAACAAGTACTGAAGTGAGAAAAGGAACAAAGGAAACGGGGAGAGAGAGAGAGAGAGAGAGAGAGAGAGAGAGAGAGAGAGAGAGAGAGAGAGAGAGAGAGAGAGAGACGAACAGGAAGAAAATTGGGTAAAGG
>NC_059276.1:3233910-3248910 GCF_017591435.1 Portunus trituberculatus
CTCTCTCTCTCTCTCTCTCAACAATCCTTTCTTACTCCCTTCCCTGTTCCTTTTACTCTCCCTCCCCATCTCTCTCTCTCTCTCTCTCTCTCTCTCTCTCTCTCTCTCTCTCTCTCTCTCTCTCTCTCTCTCTCTCTCTCTCTCTCTCTCTCTCTCTCTCTCTCTCTCTCTCTCTCAGTGTTTGAAATTGTCTCTTCATAATGTAATGAACTGCTAGTGTTATCTCACTTTCTTTAGAGAGAGAGAGAGAGAGAGAGGAGGAGGAGGGAGAGAGATTTAATGTTGTAAATATAAGCTTTTGAATTAGAGTTAAGAGAGAGAGAGAGAGAGAGAGAGAGAGAGAGAGAGAGAGAGAGAGAGAGAAAATGATTATACTGTCAAGGGATAATTGTGCAAGATCTCTGAGAAATTGAGAATATAAGAGAGAGAGAGAGAGAGAGAGAGAGAGAGAGAGAGAGAGAGAGAGAGACAACCGACATTAATTTCACGCGTAGACGAATTAAAAACAAAAATAAAAGAAAATTAAACTGACTCGAGAAAAAAAATAAGAAAGAGAGAAAGAGAGAGAAAGGTCAATAAACGAAGGAAGAACCAAGGAAATTGAATAACGAGATGAACAGATAAGCAGATAAATCAGAACTGTATTTACATCTTTCTCATAATTCTGGGAAGAGAGAGAGAGAGAGAGAGAGAGAGAGAGAGAGAGAGAGAGAGAGAGAGAATATTATTATTGCCTCTTTCTTGTTTACTTTCCAACTTCACTACCAATACAGATGCTGGCAACCCTCTCTCTCTCTCTCTCTCTCTCTCTCTCTCTCTCTCTCTCTCTCTCTCTCTCTCTCTCTCTCTCTCTCTCAAAACACTATATCGTTTGCTTTTTATTAACTTTATTGCACTTTCTAATTCAACTCAATTAATTTTCATTGTTCTCTCTCTCTCTCTCTCTCTCTCTCTCTCTCTCTCTCTCTCTCTCTCTCTCTCTCTCTCTCTCTCTCTCTCTCTCTCTCTCTCTCTCTCTCTCATATCCTTCCCCTCCCTTTCCTTTTCCTCTCCCTCTTTCTTTTTCCTCCCTTCCTTTCTTTCCTCCACGCCTTTTCCTCTCTCCTTGTTCGCTTATCACAAACAGGAAGGGGCGAAAGAACCTCTATTTTTTCAGTCACTCAGTCAGTTTTGCTTAGTTTGGTTTCATTAGGTCAGTCAGTCAGTCAGTCAGTCAGTCAGTCAGTCATTGTTTAGTTTACTTAGGTTGTTATGTGAGTCAGTCAGTCAGTCAGTCAATCAGTCAGTCTTTGTTTAATGTACTTAGATTAGTCAGTCAGTCAGTCTGTTTTAATTTGCCAAGATTAGATAAGTTAGGTTAGGTTAGGTCAGGTCAGGTCAGGTCAGGTCAGGTTAGGTTAGGTTAGGTTAGGTTAGGTTAATTAATCAGGCAATCAGTCAATTTTTTCTTTCTTTCCTTTGTGTTCCTTTGTGTCTTCGTTTACTTTCGTCTGTGTCTCCCTCTTTCCCTCTCTCCCCTCGCTCACCCCTCACTCTCTCCTCTCCCTTCCTCTCTCCCTACTTTAGTCTCTCTTTATCATCCTTATTATCTCTCTCTCTCTCTCTCTCTCTCTCTCTCTCTCTCTCTCTCTCTCTCTCTCTCTCTCTCTCTCTCTCTCTCTCTCTCTCTCTCTCTCTCTCTCTCTCTCTGTTCATAGTGCGACGAGGTCATGCATTTAGTGACATCACCATTCTGACCTCTGACCTCCTGATGACGCAAGTGCCTTAGCTCACCCTGATGAGAACAAGATGACCAGAGAGAGAGAGAGAGAGAGAGAGAGAGAGAGAGAGAGAGAGAGAGAGAGAGAGAGTGTACATATATATTTCTTTGTTTAGGTTTTTTGCTTTCATTATGCTCTTTCTTTCTCCCTTTGATGTTTTTCTTCTTTATTTTGTTCCTCCTCCTCCTCCTCCTTCTCTTTCTTCTCCTTCTCCTCCTCTTCCTCTTCCTCCTCCTCGTTATCTTTTTATCTTCATTTTTTTTTCTCTCTTATTTCCTCTTCTTCTCCTCCTTGTCATCATCATCCTCTTTATCTCCTCCTCCTCTTCTTCCCCCTCCTCCTCCTCCTCCTCCTCCGGTTTGTTGCGTCACCCTCACCTTGACTGCCTCTTCCTGACCCCACTCTCTCTCTCTCTCTCTCTCTCTCTCTCTCTCTCTCTCTCTCTCTCTCTCTCTCTCTCTCTCTCTCTCTCTCTCTCTCTCTCATGGCTAGTCGGATATTTAATAAATCGTAGTAACTGCCAGAGAGAGAGAGAGAGAGAGAGAGAGAGAGAGAGAGAACGTGTTGCCCTAAGATAAGGAGGAAGCTACCAAAGAAGGGAAGGAGGAGGAGGAGGAGGAGGAGGAGGAGGAGGAGAAGAAGGAGAAGAAGGAGAAGGAGGAGGAGGAGGAGGAGGAGGAGGAGGAGGGAGGAGGAGGAGGAGGAGAAAGGTGTAGGTCAGGGGAACATTGGTTGGGAAGATTAAATATTGACTTGCAACTGTTGTCTTAAACTTTCCCATGTGTGTGTGAGAGAGAGAGAGAGAGAGAGAGAGAGAGAGAGAGAGAGAGAGAGAGAGAGAGAGAGAGAGAGAGAGAGAGAGAGAGAGAATACTACTACTACTACTACTACTACTACTACTACTACTACTACTACTACTACTACTACTACTTGTTGTTTTTGTTGTTGTTGTTGTTGTTCGTCTTCTTCTTCGTCTTCTTCTTCTTCTTCTTCTTCTTCTTCTTCTTCTTCTTCTTCTTCTTCTTCTTCTTCTTCTTCTTCTTCTTCTTCTTCTTCTTCTTCTTCTTCTTCTACTACTACTACCTACTACTACTACTACTCCTCCTCCTCCTCCTCCTCCTACTCCTACTCCTACTACTACTACTACTCCTACTCCTACTCCTTCTCCTACTCCTACTCCTACTACTACTACTACTATCAACAATTCGTCAGTAAAACTAGAATACATCGTCTTCTTTATATTTTTCCCTGACAAATATTGTAAAATCAAACAAATAATATAACGATCAAATATGTGAAAAGATTATACTATTTAGACACTGATTTATATATTTATTTTTGTATCATTTGTTAATTTTACTTTTTTTTTTTTCATTTCGTTTCATGTTTTTTTTTCCTCCCTTTACCTTTATTTGTGTGTGTTTTTGTGTGTATTTGTTTGTGTGTTTGTGTGTTTGTTTACGTCGGTTCCCTTGTTTATCCCGAGGGTGTGCGTGTGTTGTTTCTCTTCTGTTTTTTCTATGTTTTTCTTTTTTTCATTTTCTTCTCTGTTTACCTCTTTTATTCTCATTTTATTTGAGAGAGAGAGAGAGAGAGAGAGAGAGAGAGAGAGAGAGAGAGCCATGCATGTGGGTGAGGAAGTGATGAATGAGGTAGTGAATAATGAATGACCAAATGAGTTTTATGTTGTTAATAATGAATTGACGAGGAGGTGGAGAGGCAGGAAGGGAAACACAGATTCAAACACACAGACATACAGACAGGGAAAGAGGAAAACAGGAAGACAGAAACCAATTGATAGACAGACAGACACATAGGGGAGCTGATAGATAGACAGGTTGGCTAGACACAGACAGGAGACAGGTAAATAGACAATATAATAGAGAAAAAGACAGGAAAGAGATCGAAATAGTCAGACGTACAGGGAAACTTAAAGTGGCATATAGACAGGAAGAAAATGAGAATTAGATAGAGAGAAAGGAAGAAGAATAGACAGAAGGGAAAAACAGACAAGAAGAATAAGAGAAAGGAAGAATTGAAGGGAGTGAAAAGACAAAGAAATATTAAGAGACAAAGAAAGGAAGAATAATAGACAGAAGGAGTAATAGACAATAGGAAACATTAACAAGGACAGAGAAAGGGAGAAGAATAATGGATAGATAGAAGGGAGTGACAAGGATGGAAAATTAACAGCGACAGAGAAAGAGAAGATTAAGAGAATAAGAGAGAATGGAAGAATAGATAGACAGAAGAAGGGAGTGACAGGAAGAAATATTAAGAGACAGAAAAAGGAGGAAGAATAAAAGAGAAAGAGAGAAAAATGGATAGACAGAATGGAGTGACAAGGATGGAATACTAACAGCGACAGAAAAAGAGAAGAAAAGGAGAGAAAGGTAGAATAGATAGACAGAAGGAAATGACAGACAGGAAGAAATATTAAGAGAGACAGAAAAGGGAGGAAGAATAAGAGAGAAAGGGAGAAAAATAGATAGAAGGGAGTGACAAGGAAGAAATATTAATAGCGACAGAAAAAGAGAGAAGAATAGGATAGAAAGGAAGAATAGATAGAAGGGAGTGACAGATAGGAAGAAATATTAACAGAAATAGAAAAAGGAAGAAGAACAAGAAAATAAGTAAGAAGAATATAGTGGTAGACAGGAAGAAATATAACAGAAATAGAGAAAGGGAGAAGAATAGATAAACAGGAAGAGAGTTACAGGCTGGGGGAAAAAAAGAATCAAAACAGGTTGTAATTGAAATGGGGAGGGAGAAAAAAGTGAGAGCTTGGACTGCGCACCATTAGTATTTTATTGTGCTTGTAGTGCTGACGTGGTGGTGGTGGTGGTGGTGGTGGTGGTGGTGAAGGGGAAAAAAAAAAAAAGCAAGGATAGAATAGTGTAAATGAAAAAGACGTTTATAAAAAGGTGAATGAAGAAAAATAAAAGAAAATGAAGCAAGTAGAACGAGTGTAAAATGAAGAGCCTGGATGAAATAGCACAGGTAACAAACATTAATATTCAGGTGTTCAGTTGACAGGTGACAGGTGAGTGCAATTAATTGTCACTGTGATTCATTTATTCACCAACTCACTCATTCATTCATTCTTTCATTGATTTGTTGATTTACTCGTATTCCTTCTTCCCATTCATTCACTCACTCTGTTCACCCATCCGTTCACTCATTCATTCATCTTTTCTTCCATTCATTCATTCATTCATTCATTCATTCATTCACTCACTCATTCACTCATACATAATTTACCGCCATAAATTGCTGAATAAGTGAAAGGAACTGGATGAACATGAGGGAGAGGCGTATGAGAGAGAGAGAGAGAGAGAGAGAGAGAGAGAGAGAGAGAGAGAGAGAGAGAGAGAGAGAATCCAAATGAACAAGCGGCGCCCAGACTCCAGCTCTCTGCCGCTCATTCATATGTAAATATTTGAGAGGCACCAGGAGCACTTTAAATATTCCACACACACACACACACACACACACACACACACACACACACACACACACACACACACACACACACACACACACACACACACACACACACACTGGATTCTCTTGTGTGCGTATAGTGTGTACGTTTCCGGTTAAACTTTGGCGACGTGTGTGTGTGTGTGTGTGTGTGTGTGTGTGTGTGTGTGTGTGTGTGTGTGTGTGTGTGTGTGAGGTAACATTAGCATGGTGTCTGTATCAGTTTATCATGTTCAAGTTTGGGTTACAGTGCATTTGAGAGAGAGAGAGAGAGAGAGAGAGAGAGAGAGAGAGAGAGAGAGAGAGAGAGAGAGAGAGAGAGACTCTGTATGAGGTAGAAAGTATTATGGACCCGGCTTTTTATTTTCATATTATTTATTTTTCTATTTTCCCCGCTAGGCATTGCTCGCACAAACACTCGTAATTTAAAACACACACAAGCACGTTTTCTTCCCAAGGACCTTCAGGTTACGAGACTTTCCTTTCTATTCTTTACTGAAGTGATGGTCTGTCTTGAAGCATTAGCCCCTTCAGTACCATGACACATTTCCATATTCATTCTGCTTACTATTTGGTGATTTTATACAGCTTCAGAAACTCATGTGGAGGATTAAAATAGTGAAGACTGTGACCATTAATTTTCTGACATCCATAAACTCTTTCTAATGTCAATAAAATCGTCTAGCACACAAATCTGAAGGTAAAAGTGTGTCCCAGTATTGAAGGGTGTAAGGGGCGATCTAGTACCAGTCTTCAAGGGGTATAAATAGCATAACAAGAGTGAGCTAAACAAAATCCTTGGAGTTTGTGCCTGGTTGCGGTAATGTTTTGTGGTCTGAAGCTTAAGTAAGTAGGATTTATAAGCGAAATGGGAAAAAAAGTGAAGTGTTGAGTAATCAGGGAAAGACAATAATGGGTTAAAGTTTAAGAAAAATTTAGGTTTTGAAATAGTATGGTAACTGAAAATAAAACCAAATACTTTAGTGAAATATAAAGAAAAGAAACGTGTCACTACAAGCATAGCAAAGAAAAACGCGATAGAAAAAACAAAACAAAACAAAGAACTAAACTAAACCACGTAACACGAAACTCTTCAGTGCGTAGGAAATATTCACCAGACGCGGAAACTTAAGCAAGACTCACTTTATCAAACCACCACGCCACTTCCACACCAGTCTGACCATTGTGTAAGAATTCAGAAGGGTTACAATTGAATGAGCTAGTCTGGACACACCTCTGCCTGTCCTTCACTGCCTGGAAAGCACAGGTGAGGCGCAGGTAATGATTCAAGTGGTAGTGTGCAGGTGTGTCGAGGGCAAAGGTGAGTGACAGTGAAGCTGAGAATAGTATTAAACGTTTGCTTCTCCAATGCCACTCTGGAGGATTGTAAAACGTTTCTCGTGTATTTCTCTACCCCATATAGGTTTTAGTGGGAGTTATTGAGGTTTTCAGCTATTTGTGATTCTTTTAGTACTTTAAACAGTGACAGGAACGACAACAGAAAGTATTAAAAAACGTTATCTTTGCGATGTTCCCAATGTTAACAGGTTTTAGTGGGAGTTATTGAGGCTTTCAGCTGTTTGTGATTCTGTTGGTAGTTTAAACAATGGCAGGAACAACAACAAAAAAAGTTCTAAAACGTTTCTTCTATATCTCTACTGTTAACAGGTTTTAGTGGGAGTTATTGAGGTTTTCAGCTGTTTGTGATTCTGTTGGTAGTTTAAACAATGGCAGGAGGAACAAGAACATTTCAATTCAGTATCCAGGAACGTTTTTCTCTTATGTCTCTTTCAACAGGTTTTGGTGGAAATTATTTAGCATTTAAGTCGTTTGTGATTCTATTGGTACTTTAAACAATGACAGGAAGAACAGAAACATTTCAATTGTGCATTTTAAAACGTTTCCTTTACGACATCACCACTGTTAACGAGTATTGGGGGAAGTTATTGAAGTTCTCAGCTGTTTGTTATTCCTTTGGTACTTTAAACAATGGTAAGAACATTTCAATTAAGTATTCTGGAACGTTTTTCTCTTATCTCTTCTTTTAAGTGTTTTGTTGGAAGTTATTAAGGATTTCAAGAGTTTCCATACTTTCACTGATAGTTTAACAATAAGAACAAAAGCATTTCAATTAAGTATTCTGGATTTTTTTTCCCTATGTCTCTTAGCAGTTTTGGTGGATGTTATTAAGGCTTTCCAGTGTTTTCGTGGTTCCAGTGATAGTTTAATAGGAAGAACCAAAGCATTTCAATTATGTATCCTGGAGCATTTTCGCGGTCTTTATTAACCCCTTCAGTACCAAGACGTGTTTCCATATTCATTCTTCTTACTATCTGGTGATTTTATTCAGTTTCAGAAACATATATGTGGATTAAAATAGTGAAGACTGGCCATTAATCTTCTGTCCTCCATAGACCCTTCCTAATGTAAATAAAATCGTCTAATCACACCCAAAACTGATGGTAAAAATGCGTCCCAGTAGTGAAGGGTTTAAATTTACACCTGACTGGTTTTAATGAAGGTTATTTTTGTTTATTTGAGTTTTTATATGTTTTCGTGATTCCAGTGATAGTTTAAGAAGAATAAGGAAAACGAGAAATGTCAAATTAAACCAATACATTATTCTCAAAAGTTTTCTTCCTCTACGTCAAAGAGGTTTTATTTGTAGCTTTCAGGTTTTCCTACAATGATAAGAAAAAGCTCGATATGAAAAGATAAAGCGCTGATAATCTATAAAAGAAAAAAAGATAAGGCCTGGACATTGATAACTTGAATACGTAGTGTGTTAGGAGGAAATGATAGTGCTGAACAGAATAGTGTGTTAAAAGATAAGACGTAGGAAATGTATATAAAGGAAAGACAACTGCTAAATATTGACAATTTTTGGCTGAAACGTCGAAAAAATATTAGAGGAGAAATAAAAGCAAAGATAAATATTGAAAACTTTGCCTCAAGGATGTAAGAAAGGAAGAAATAGGAGAAATAAGATAGTGGAAATTTATGTGAAGAGATAAATACTAGAAATTGATGAGTTTAACCACAACATGCTAGAAAATAAGATGTTAGAAAAATAATGCTAAATGTTGATAACTGCGCATGTATGTTAAAAAATACGAGATAAGAATATGAATTTATGTAGAGAATAGTTCAAGAATTAAAACTGAAGATTCATAATTTTTGGTCACAACAATGAAAGTGAAAGACAGGAAAAGAAACTAAATATTGCTAACTGGTGGCGCTTGTCAAAAAAGAAGAGATAGGGAGGGATAGTAATGAAATAATAGCAAATGAGTTAAGTGCTATGAAGATAAGCTTGAACAAAACCTTAAAAAGAAAAAAAAAGAGGCAAAATTTTGATAACTTTGCCTGCCGCTTATCAGAAAGAAGAGATAGGGAGAGATGAGGGTGAAAGTTGGTGTAGAAAAGGAGAGATAGGTGATGAAAATTAACAAGTCTGACTGAAACCTTGAAAAAAAGACTATATTGACAACGAGAGAGAGAGAGAGAGAGAGAGAGAGAGAGAGAGAGAGAGAGAGAGAGAGGTAAGGCACTGGGAATGATAACTTAGAAGACTGCATTGTAAAGCTGATATTGAGATGAGGTGGTGAAATGTTTAAGAATGCACACCCTGACCTCACCTCCTCTACCTGACCGCTGATTAAATGAACGCCTCTCACCTGCCCCTCACCTGCCTGCCCACCTACTCACCTGCTGGATTCTTCGTACACCTGCTGACGTGTTTATTATTATTATTATTATTTATTTATTTATTTATTTATTTATTTATTTGTTCATTCATTTATTTTCATTGATTTTTTTGTTATTTAGTTAGTACTTTTTTATTTCTTTTTCTTCTTCTTCTTCTTCTTCTTCTTCTTCTTCTTCTTCTTCTTCTTCTTCTTCTTCTTCTTCTTCTTCTTCTTCTTCTTCTTCTTCTTCTTCTTCTTCTTCTTCTTCTTCTTCTTCTTCTTCTTCTTCTTCTTCTTCTTCTTCTTCTTCTTCTTCTTCTTCTTCTTCTTCTTCCTTCTTCTCTCCTCCTCCTCCTCCTCCTCCTCCTCCTCCTCCTCCTCCTCCTCCTCCTCCTCCTCCTCCTCCTCCTCCTCCTCTCTCTCTCTCTCTCTCTCTCTCTCTCTCTCTCTCTCTCTCTCTCTCTCTCTCTCTCTCTCTCTCTCTCTCTCTCTCATAAAGTTCTATGAGGCTTGTTGTCGTAACCATAAACCTTGTGATGGCTCTTTTTCTTTATTTAATCTCTCTCTCTCTCTCTCTCTCTCTCTCTCTCTCTCTCTCTCTCTCTCTCTCTCTCTCTCTCTCTCTTCTCTCTCATTTTGTATTTATATCCTTGTTTTAGAGAGAGAGAGAGAGAGAGAGAGAGAGAGAGAGAGAGAGAGAGAGAGAGTGTTGTGTGTACCTGTGTCTTGCATTATTTATGTTGCTATATTTATGTGCTTATTTATCTGTCTTTATCTGTCTTATATTTATCCATCTTGTCTGTCTGTCTGTCTGTCTGTTTCTCTGTCTGTCTGTCTGTCTGTCAGTCTGTCTGTATTTCCTTCGGGTTCTTCACATCTCTCTTTTTATATTTATTGCTCTTTCTTTTACTCTCTCTCTCTCTCTCTCTCTCTCTCTCTCTCTCTCTCTCTCTCTCTCTCTCTCTCTCTCTCTCTCTCTCTCTCTCTCTCTCTCTCTCTCTACAATGGCGACTAATCATATCTTTAAGAGAGTTAGCTCATTATGATCACTATAAATGCTTTGGTCTTTTCCTCCTTTCTTCTCTCTTTTCCTCCTCCTCCTCCTCTTCTCTTCCTCCTCCTCCTCCTCTTAATACCCTGCCTTTGTCCCGCCCACTAGGAGGGAGAGAGGGAGAGGGAGAGGGAGAGAGAGGTTATATTACAGTGTGCGTTTGTTTCTTTGTTCCATCGTGGTCTTCTATATTCACTTTCCTTTTCTTCTTTCTTGTTTACTCATTCTCCTTATTTTTAAACCAAGATATTTTTATTTTCTATTGACCTAAAGTTTATAATGATTGAGGTGCATTTTTTACTATTTTTTTAGCTGTTATTTTCGCCAAACAGCACCACAAGAGAGAGAGAGAGAGAGAGAGAGAGAGAGAGAGAGAGAGAGAGAGAGAGAGAGAGAGAGCAAGGTCAACTAGTCTGGTGTTAGGGGAAGACTAGGGTGGGGGATGAAGGAAGAGGTGGGAGGGGAGGAAGGAGAGGGAGGGATAGAGAGGAAAAGGGGGGAAGGGTGAAGGAGGAGGAGAAAAGTGGGGAAGAGGACCTTGTAAGACCCTCGTGTCCTGCCCCCTGTCAGTGCCAAGGCCTCCTCCCCCTCCCCTGAAACCCTTCTCCTGCTCCCCCGCCCCCCGCTGTTACCTGTTGTTACCTGATGTGACCTCCAGGTGTGCAGGGTCACGGTCACCTGGTCTGGGTTACCTGCAGTCAAGTGTGTGTGTGTGTGTGTGTGTGTGTGTGTGTGTGTGTGTGTGTGTGTGTGTGTGTGTGTGTGTGTGTGTGTGTGTGTGTGTGTGTGTGTGTGTGTGTGTGTGTGTGTGTTGTTCTCTCTCTCTCTCTCTCTCTCTCTCTCTCTCTCTCTCTCTCTCTCTCTCTCTCTCTCTCTCTCTCTCTCTCTCTCTCTCTCTCTCTCTCTCTTATCCATCTGACCTTTCCACTGTTTTTTTTTCCTCTCACTCCTTGACCTTTTCTCTCTCTCCCATTTTCTCCACTTCTCACCTTTATGTCTCCTCTCCTTATCTCCTCTTCACTTCCATCTTCTTTCTACTCCTTCACTAGTTTACCTTCCTGTTTGATCGTTGGTTGGTGATTGTTGTTGTTGTTGTTGTTGTTGTTGTTGTTGTTGTAGAAATCACTAGAGCCTTCCCCTCTCACGATTTTTGAAGGCCACAGAGACAACTAGAGGGGTTTTCAAGATAGTTTTTCCTTTTGATAAACTAGAAATCTTACCAATCAATCACCAGAACCATAAGAAAAATACTTCTAAAAATACGATTATCTTCATTTGGAAAACTTGGAAAACAGTGATGGTGAGGCAGGAAAGAGTTTCAGAATGTAGGTCTTAGTGTCGCCAGGTGAGGTGGGGAGGGACAGGTGAGTGACGTGTGCGCGGTGACAGGTGTGTGTGATGGGGATGAGATGAATGGATTGGTGACAAGGGGTAGTATTGGTGGTGGTGGTGGTGGTGAAGCAACATTCTTCTAGCTTAGCTTAATGTAGGTTATGGTGGTGGTGGTGGTGGTGGTGGAGAAGGAAGAGGAAGAGGAAGAGGAGAACAAAGGACATATCAAACTTTATTGTGTTTTATCTAACTTAACATGATTTAACCTCTCCACACCTAACTTAACTTTATTGTATCTAACCCAATCCAACCCAATCTTAGCCAAGACAAAATTTTACCTTACCTTGCCTTGCCTTGCCTTGCCTTGCCATACCTAACCTAAACCTTACCTTAATTAACCTTACCATATTTAACCTAACGTAACCTAACCTAACCCAACCCAACGCAGCCCAAAGTGTCCTTATCTCATTACCTAACCTAACCTATCCTATCCTATCCTATCCTATCCCATCCCAACTCAACTTACTCCAACCCACCTTAACCTCACCAACAAAACAACGCAGAAAATAGCGGTAAAAATAGCGGCAGAGGAAGAGGAAGAGAGAAAATAACCTCCTCCTCCTCCTCCTCCTCCTCCTCCTCCTCCTCCTGGCAAGACCTCGGGCAGGATTAGGTCAAGGTTTGGGAGAGTTGGTTTAATTAGATGTGATTTGGTGAGATAACTTAAACTAGGAGAGAGAGAGAGAGAGAGAGAGAGAGAGAGAGAGAGAGAGAGAGAGAGAGAGAGTTGTAAAATTAAATAAGATGCATCTAAAAACGAAGAAAAGATAGGAAAAAAAGATATGATAAGAAAGGAAGACGGAGAATGAAATAACATCAACTATGCAAACAATAACATGAAATAAAATAGATAAATGAGAAGAGAAAGAACACAATAAATAAGAGACAGAGAAGAGATAAAGAAGGAAAGAAGAGAAACATGGCAAGGAGAAAATATATATAAAAAAATGGAGAGAATTTATGAACTAAACGAATATGATTGAAGAGAGAGAGAACAGAAGAAGAAGAAGAAGAAGAAGAATGACACCATTAAGAAATAGGAAGAGATGATAAGGAAATGAGAGACAGAACAGGAAGAAAAAAAAAATAAAAGACAATTTAGAAGCATAAGAAGAAGAAGAAGAGAAGATAAATGACGTGATAAATTAGGAAGAAGAGACAGAGAAGAAGGGGAATATAAGACAGAACATTAACTAATCAAGAGACGGAAGGGAGAAAGAGAGAAGCAGAATAAACAGCGTGAATAGATAAAAATGAAGAAGGAAGGAAGATGAGATGGAGGACAAGGAGAATAAGATAGAGAGTGATAAAGAGGAGGAACATCAATAGAGAATAATTTAACGTGAGAAAGAAGAAGGAAAAGATGAATAAGATGATAGAAAGAATATAAGGAAAGCAAGGAAAAAAATAAAAAAAAAGAAAAAAAAAGATAGAAAAACAGAAATAAAAAGAAACTTCACTAAAAAGGAGAATAAGATAATTACAAGATATAGATAAAGAATAAGAACAGTAAGAAAAAGATATAACGAACATGGAGATAAGATAGAGAAGAAGAATCACAGAAGAAAACGGATAACGAAGATAAGAAAAGAGGACAAAAGGAAACGAAGGAGAAATGAATGAGAGAGAAGATAGGAAGAAAAAAAAGTGATGAAGGAAAAAAATGATAGGTGAAATGAATAAAGGAGAAGAAAAGGAAGAGTAAATAGGGAAGGAAAAAATGATGAAAAAGGAAAAAAGACAAAAAAAACAGATATAATTATGTTTCGATAATGTAATAATGCAAATCAATATAATGGAATAATGAAAAGGAAAAATATAATAAAGATGGAGATAAAAAAAAGTAATAATTTAATAACAGGAAGAGAGAAAAAAATATGAACATGACAGGTTTCTATATCCCGTCTCTCTCTCTCTCTCTCTCTCTCTCTCTCTCTCTCTCTCTCTCTCTCTCTCTCTCTCTCTCTCTCTCTCTCTCTCTCTCTCTCTCTCTCACCGGAGCACGAGGAGGGTTGGCCAGGTGAGGTAAGGGCCGGAAATAGAGAGGTGAGAACAGGTGTGGTGGTGGTGGTGGTGGTGGTGGTGGTGGTGGTGGTGGTGGTCTTTCCTTCCTTCTTCCGTCTCACATTTTCTGTCAGTGTTGAGGGAAAATAAAGAAAACGGACAGGTAGAGTAGACCAAACCGGAAATAGAACACGAAGGGGATTTTAACGTGTAGTCGTCCTCCTCCTCCTCCTCCTCCTCCTCCTCCTCCTCCTCCTCCTCCTCCTCCTCCTCCTCCTCCTCCTCCTCCTCCTCCTCCTCCTTCTGTTCATTTTCTTTCGTTGCATTTCTCGATTCTTTTCTATAGTTAATATTTTTCCGGCAGTTTTGGTGTTTCGTTCATGTATTTATTGTATCGAACCTGAAAAAAAAAAAACAATATGGAATAAAAAGATAAATAAAAGCTAAATAACTAGGAAGGAATTAAAAAAACTAGTTCTAAGCTGAATTTTTCGTGTCTACCTGTTGAATTTACCTTTAATCAACTAGAAATACGAGATTCATTAACCCCTTCAATACTGGGACATTTCTACCTTGAGATTTTGTGTACGATAAGACCATTTTATTGACATTAGGAAGGGTCTATGGAGGTCAGAAGATTAATGGCCACAGTCTTCACTATTTTAATCCTGCACACAAGTTTCTGAAGCTGTGGAAACGCGTCACGAGGTTAAGGTACAAGAAAGGTCAACAGAGAGAGAGAGAGAGAGAGAGAGAGAGAGAGAGAGAGAGAGAGAGAGAGAGAGAGAGAGAGAGACTAACCCCAGCAAAAAAAATAACGAGGAAGAAATTTAAAAACTAGTTCTAAGCTGATTTTTTTTATCTACCTGTTTAATTTACCTCTAATCAACACTAAGTCCGAGATGTTAATATAGGAGAAAGGCCAACAGAGACAAAAAAAAAAAAAAAAATAGAAAAATACAACCGCTGCCAAGTCTAAATACTGTCTACCTCTCCACTTTCCCTTCCATCATCAGGTGCATGGGACAGGTATAATGGAGTGTGAGGAGGTGGAAATACGAGAGATAAGATAAACATTAATGGAGAGAGGGTAAAATTTGTTGAACTCTTTATTTATCTATTTTTTCTCATGAGGTAAACTTGTACAGGTAGAGCTAGTACAGGTAAACTTTGAGATGTTACGATTTATAGCAGGATAAACAACAACAAAAACATTAATTTAGATACCTTACCTGTCTACATTTCCTTTGAACTAGTAAACTAAGTGACGTAAATCTAGGACTGCTGGAACTAGTATAGGTAAGCTTTGAAATGTGACGTTTTACAGCAACAAACAACTAAGAAAAAAAAAAGCACAAATTTAAATCAAACCCTTTCAACAGGTAAACTAACTCCGGTAAAACTAGGACAGGTAAGACTAGCCAGGTAAACTTTGAGATGTTACGATTTATAGCAAGCACGATAAAAGAAACTAACTGAAATACCTAACCTATATTCCCTTTCAACGGATAATCTAACTCAGGTAAAACTAGGACAGGTAAACTCGAGGTGTTGTAGGTACGTCAGGTAGATAAAGGCCGGAAACTGAAGACACAGGTGAAGGACAGGTGTATAGCTTACC
>NC_059276.1:3253910-3256410 GCF_017591435.1 Portunus trituberculatus
AGATTTCCTGTTTAAAACTAACGCCCAGTTTTTCCTTTTTTCCCGAGCGTTTTATATTTTTTTCTCGTTTTTATCTCTTATATTTTGTTTTTCTTTTGTTATTTTGTTTGTTCATTAATTATTTTATTTGTTTTTTTCTTCAATGTTTTTCTTCCTTTCCTTTGTTTATTTAGTTAGTCATAAATTACTTTATATTTTTCCAGCTTTTCTTTTTCTTTCTATATTTTTTATCTTCCTTTCCTTCGTATTTTCTCCTTTTCTTCTTTTCTTCTTTCTTTATTTAGTTTCTTCATAAATTACTTTATGTATATTTTTTCCATCTTTTCTTCTTTCTTCTATACTTTTCTTTATCTTCCTTTCCTTCGTATTTTCTCCTTTTCTTCTTCTCTTTATTTAGTTTCTTCGTAAATTACTTTGTTTATTTTTTCCATCTTTCCTTCTTCCTCTTACCTTTGTACTTCTGTTTTCCATTCCTTCGTATTTTATCAATTTTCTTCTTTTTTTTTCTTTCCTTCCTTATTTAGTTTGTGGGTAAATTGTTTTGCTATATTTTTTTCATCTCTTCATTTCACTTTTTCCTTCTATTATTCTATTTTCCTTTCGTATTTTTCCCTTTTCTCTTTTCTTCATTTAGTTTCTTCATGAATTGTTTTGTTTTGTATATTTTTTTCTATCTTTTTTCTTTCCTTTAAATTTATTTCTATCTATCTTTCCTTCATATTTTTCCTTTCTTCTATATTTGGTTTGTTCGTAAATTACCTTTATATATTTTGTAATTTTTATTTTCATCTTTTCCTTTTTTTCCTTCTTTCTTTATCTTTTCTTTTTCTCCCTTTCTTTCTTTCCTTTTATATTTACCTGTAATAATTTAAGCGTCAGGTGAAGGTGATTAGTTCTTAATTAGTCTTTCACAGGTAAGGAGGAAAAGGAAAAAGGAAAAAATCTATAAATTTCCTCCACATTCCTCCTCCTCTCCCTTTCCTTCTTATAGTACGTCCATAATTCCTCCTCCTCCTCCTCCTCCTCCTCCTCCTCCTCCTCCTCCTCCTCCTCCTCCTCCTCCTCCTCCTCCTCCTTATCTCCCCTCACTGTCTCTCCATCTTCCCCACGCACCTTTTTCTCCCTTCATTCCATCACCTCCCCTCTCCCTTCCCCTCCCGTCGTCCCCTACACAGTTCCCCTTTGTACCCTCATCATTCTGGCCAGTAAAAATACCTTTCCTCCTCCTCCTCCTCCTCCTCCTCCTCCTCCTCGTATTTTCCTTCTTCCTGTTTTGTATTCTTCCTTGTTTCTTCCTTCATTCTTTCTTTCGTTCCTTCATTGTTCGTTTGTCTTCTTTCTTTGTGTTACATTAATTTCTACACACACGCACACACTCACACGCACACGCACACACACACACGTACACATAAACACACACTCCTTCATTTTTCGCTCTATCATCCTTCGTCTTTACACTTTTTCCTTCCTTCCTTGCTTCCTTCCTTCCTTCCTTCCTTCCTTCCTTCCTTCCTTCCTTCCTTCCTTCCTTCCTTCCTTCCTTCTCCCAATCGCTCATTATTCGAACCCGTATTTTCACCCTTCCCCGTCCCAGCCCCGTCCCACCCCAGCCCCGCCCCGTCAGTGTCGATAAGGGCGCCGCGTGACGGGACAAAGGGAGAGGCAGACCAAGATATCTCGTTTTCTGTAACCAAGGAGAGCTTTTATATATTTGTACCGTATGGTGTGTGATGCATGTATGTGTGTGTTGTGTGTTGTTTTATTGGTGGTGGTGGTGGTAGAGGAGGAGGAGGAGGAGGAGGAGGAGGAGGAGGAGAAAATGTATTAGACGCGGAAGTGAGTCATTTGAACGTGCAAGATTCCCACGAAGTAGAGAGAGAGAGAGAGAGAGAGAGAGAGAGAGAGAGAGAGAGAGAGAGAGAGAGAGAGAGAGAGAGACTAAGCAGGAAAGAAGAAAATAAACTAAGATAAGACAGAATTTGATGAAAAAGAGAGAGAGAGAGAGAGAGAGAGAGAGAGAGAGAGAGAGAGAGAGAGAGAGAGAGAGAGTGACTAAGCAGGAAAGAAGAGAATGAACTGAGATAAGATAGACTGTATGCTTAAAAAAAGAAAAAAAAGAGAGAGAGAGAGAGAGAGAGAGAGAGAGAGAGAGAGAGAGAGAGAGAGAGAGAGAGAGAGAGAGAATAACCACTGAAGCTTTCCACGTAAAAGGAACCATGAGGAAAGCCCGGAATCTGCCGCCTTCCTGGAACACTGGAATGACTGGAATGCTTCTTACGGGAACTGGAAGGGCGGGAGTGGGGGGTTGGAATGGGTGGGCTAGAAGGCTTATCCACACCCATACCTACTACGCCCACGCTCCAACCCACGCCCATGCCCCGCCCTTCCTGTATTAGTGTGGCCTTGAATTCTTTGATTTTGAACTTTTGGACGTAAAGATTTTGTATTTTTGAAAGAAAGAAGAAAATAAAAGATAAAGAATAACAAGGAAGAAGAAAGA
>NC_059276.1:3261410-3293910 GCF_017591435.1 Portunus trituberculatus
AGAGAGAGAGAGAGAGAGAGAGAGAGAGAGGTATTTGAAGGTTAGTGAGTAATGATTTGTCCACGTAAAGAATGTCTATCTTTTTTTCTTTTTCTTTAATTTGAGTTTTATTTTCTCTTCCGACTTGAAAGTAAATTGTGTGGAGGGAATTAATAAAAGTGTGGAGGATTTGTGTGTAAATGTAGAAGGTTGAATGAGTGATAGATATTGAAGGTACAAGGCTAAATGACTCATGGATATTAAAAAGTCCTGATAGATTGTGAATAGGGAAGTAAAATTGACCCCTTAAGTACCAAGACGCATTTTCATATATATTCTGCTTACTATTTGGTGATTTTATAGATTCAGAAACTCGTGTGGGGGGTTAAAATAGTGACGACTGTGGCCATGATCTCCTGACCTCCATAGACCTTTCCTAGGACAATAAAATGGTCTAATATTACACAAATCTCATGGAAAAAATGTGTCCCAGTACTGAAGAGGTTAACTCCTTCATTACCTGGACACAATTTCATGTCTCTTCTGCTATTTGGTGATTTTATACAGCTTCAGAAACTTACGTGGGGATTAAAATAGTGGAGATTGTGGTCATTAATCTCCATAGACCCTTCCTAATGTCAATAAAATGATCTAATATTACACAAATCTCACGATGAAAATGTGACCCAATATTGACCAGGACACGTTTTTCATATATATTCTGGTTACTATTTGGTGATTTTATACAGCTTCAGAAATTTGTGTGGGTGATTAAAATAGTGACGACTGTGGCCATGATCTCCTGACTTCCATACATCTTTCCTATTGACAATAAATGGTCTAATATTACACAAATCTCATGGTAAAAATGTGTCCCAGTATTGAAGGGGTAAAATTGAATACAGAGACTGCATAGAGTGATGAATATTGAAAACTTATGACACGTAGATTGGTTTGCTGTGAATAATAGTTTGAAGCAAATAGAAAAAATATCAAAGTATGTGGAAATTAAATCAAGCATTGAAAATAACGTAATGAATCGTGAAAATAGTGAAATAAATTGATGAAATAAATAATGATTGGTAATTTTAAATGTAATATATGAATGTTTACAATTTACTGGAGAATTAGGAGATTAAATAGTGAATAATGAAGAATACTACTGAATGAAAAGAAAAGAATAATGATGATAAAAAAAATAGAATTAACGATAAATGATGAAGAATCGAGTAAAAAAAAGCAGTGAATTTGAATTAGATGAATATTAAACGAAGAAAATATCATAACAAAACAATAGAATAAATAAAACAACAAATAAAAATAGATGAACGATTCCAAACAAACAACAAAAAAACAAAAACAAAAGGGAATATATGTAGATTGATATATGCACCTCCTCCTCCTCCTCCTCCTCCTCCTCCTCCTCCTCCTCCTCCTCCTCCTCCTCCTCCTCCTCCTCCTTTTTCCTCCTCTCCCTCTGACATCTCTCATACTGGATTAGATATTTGATTAACAGTGACAGTTTTGTGATGGATGGCCCAGGGAGACGCTCCATTACTGCTCTCTCTCTCTCTCTCTCTCTCTCTCTCTCTCTCTCTCTCTCTCTCTCTCTCTCTCTCTCTCTCTCTCTCTCTCTCTCTCTCGTGAAGGTGACCTAATCAAGAGGTGGACTCGTAATGTTTGAGTCAGAGAGAGAGAGAGAGAGAGAGAGAGAGAGAGAGAGAGAGAGAGAGAGAGAGAGCATGTGAACTGCAGTGAAGAAGGGGCTAGAAATGCTCTCTCTCTCTCTCTCTCTCTCTCTCTCTCTCTCTCTCTCTCTCTCTCTCTCTCTCTCTCTCTCTCTCTCTCTCTCTCTCTCTCTCTCTCTCTCTCTCTCTCTCACAAACCTTTAACCTTTCTCTTTGGCTGTTGTTGCTGTCTTCATTCTCTCTCTCTCTCTCTCTCTCTCTCTCTCTCTCTCTCTCTCTCTCGCTCTCGCTCTTATCATTACCTCATATTTCACTGCCTTTAATCTTGCGACCCCTACCGAGAGAGAGAGAGAGAGAGAGAGAGAGAGAGAGAGAGAGAGAGAGGATACATTGCATTTTTCACTCTCTCATCGAGCGTGAGAAGGATTAGCGAAGGAAAGAAGGAAGGAGGGAGAGAGAGAGAGAGAGAGAGAGAGAGAGAGAGAGAGAGAGAGAGAGAGAGAGAGAGAGAGAAATGCCGGAAGGATGGAGAGGAAGAGATAAAGAAGAAACGATGACAAGAAGGGGAGAGAGAGAGAGAGAGAGAGAGAGAGAGAGAGAGAGAGAGAGAGAGAGAGTGTTGCATTTCACCATTCAATCTTTACATAATCTCTCTCTCTCTCTCTCTCTCTCTCTCTCTCTCTCTCTCTTTGAATTGTTTCAAAGCTTCACTCCTCACGTTGGTGCTCATTAACGAAGCTTTCTCTCTCTCTCTCTCTCTCTCTCTCTCTCTCTCTCTCTCTCTCTCTCTCTCTCTCTCTCTCTCTCTCTCTCTTTCTTTCTTTCTTTATAGCTTTGTTCAAGGCCGCGTCTATTACAGGGCATCACTACCTCCTCCTCCTCCTCCTCCTCCTCCTCCTCCTCCTCCTCCTCCTCCTCCTCCATTATCTTCCTTACATCATCATTGCAATTAAGTTCTCACAAGTATTTCAAGTCCCTCTCTCTCTCTCTCTCTCTCTCTCTCTCTCTCTCTCTCTCTCTCTCTCTCTCTCTCTCTCTCTCCTTCTAAATAATCGTCTTGTCTCTGTTTTCATCTTTATTTTCTTTGTTTATTCTTTCTTTCCTCCTTTATTTTGTTAACCTTGCTTATCATCATCTTTCTTCGTCTTCTTACTAATCCTTGTCTTCATTCTTCTCTTCTTTTCTCCAACTTTTTTTTTTTGTGTCATTTTCCTTCCTATCTTCACTGTCTTCCTCATCCTCTTCATCCTCATTCATCCTAGCTTTCTTCCCCTCATCTTTATCACCCTGTATTATTTCATTTATTCTTTCATCGTCTTCATCGTCTTCCTCTTCATTTCCTGCTTTTGTTCTCATTTTTTTATCTTTTATCCTCGTCTTTGAAATGTTAAACTCTACTCTCCTCCTCCTCCTCCTCCTCCTCCTCCTCCTCCTCCTTTGTCCTCTTCAATATTATGTGTAACAACCAATATATTTTTTTCTCGCCCTCGTCTCTGATTCAAATAACGGTGTATCTTATTTTCCTCCTCCTGTTCCTTCGTCCCCTCGTCTTTATTTTACGTAACTTATATATTTTCTTCCTCGTCTCATAAGTTATCTTCGTTATTTACTCTTCCTCGTCCTCTTCTTCATCTCGTCATGTTTTCTTCCCTTCCTTACCACGTGTTCTCTTTTGTTTGGTTTTCTCTCGCGGGAGACGAGTCGGAGGTCATTGGCACTGGGAGAGAGAGAGAGAGAGAGAGAGAGAGAGAGAGAGAGAGGGTGAGGGTGAGGGTGAGGGAGTTAGGGGAACCAGACGAAGCTGCACATAACTCTCTCTCTCTCTCTCTCTCTCTCTCTCTCTCTCTCTCTCTCTCTCTCTCTCTCTCTCTGTGCTGTACCCAGAGACCTTCCTCACTCTACCGCCATGTCGATTTTGCCGCTTGTGTGTGTGTGTGTGTGTGTGTGTGTGTGTGTGTGTGTGTGTGTGTGTGTGTGGAGAGAGAGGGAGCTGTATGTTATCTTATCTCGTTCGTCTGTGTGTATATAGTGTGTGTGTGTGTGTGTGTGCTGGGTGGGAAATGTGGAAACGATAACATCAATAAGTTTAGTAGTAGTAGTAGTAGTAGTAGTAGTAGTAGTAGTAACAGTATTATTATTATTATTATTATTATTATTATTATTAGTAGTAGTAGTAGTAGTAGTAGTAGTAGTAGTAGTGGCAATGGTACAGCAACGACAGTAACAACAACGACAACAATAATGATAATAATAATGATATAACAACAACAACAACAACAATAACAGCAACAGCAGCAACAACAACAACAACAACAACAACAACAACAACAACAACAACAACAACAACAACAACAACAACAACAACAACAACAACGAGTGCTCCTAAATGTACACAAAAGACTAATTAATTACACCCGTAGTATGTGATATCAGGTAACACACACACACACACACACACACACACACACACACACACACACACACACACACACACACACACACACACACACACACACACACACACACACACTGTAACCCCTTTTAGTGTGGTGGAAATAATTTTAAAGGCCGCATAGAGAGAGAGAGAGAGAGAGAGAGAGAGAGAGAGAGAGAGAGAGAGAGAGAGAGAGTTAAGGAACGTTGGAAGTGGAGGAAAGAGAGTTAATTGAGAGAGAGAGAGAGAGAGAGAGAGAGAGAGAGAGAGAGAGAGAGAGAGAGAGAGAGAGAAATACAGGAGAAAACGAGGAGAGAGAGAGAGAGAGAGAGAGAGAGAGAGAGAGAGAGAGAGAGAGAGAGAGAGGAGGGGTAGTGACCTCTTTATTTGTCGCTCAATAACTACGTAACGGTGAGAGAGAGAGAGAGAGAGAGAGAGAGAGAGAGAGAGAGAGAGAGAGAGAGAGAGAGAGAGAGAGAGAGAAGGGAGAGGAAAGAAAAATAATGAGCTAAGGGAGAAAAGTGAGGTGACAAAAGGGAAAGAGGGAGGAGGAGGAGGAGGAGGAGGAGGAGGAGGAGGAGGAGGAGGAGGAGGAGGACAGCTGGGTCAACATGTCAAAGGAAATAAGAGAAAAATAATGTTGACACAGAACGAATGGAAAATAAAAAAAAATATAAAAATTGTGACCATTGAAAATAAAACTAAAAATAAGGAAATGTTTGAGCTAATGGAGGTGTTCAGGAGGGAATTTCGTTAGTAGTAGTAGTAGTAATAGTAGTAGTTGTAGTAGTAGTAGTAGTAGGAGGAGGAGGAGGAGGAGGAGGAGGAGGAGGAGGAGGAGGAGGAGATGGTATGTCTTATTTTCCTATAGCTTCTGCAAATTTTTACTACTACTACTACTACTACTACTACTACTACTACTACTACTACTACTACTACTACTACTACGAAGACAAAATCCTTACAGGTGTGGTTTTAACTTAATGAGAGAGGTTACAGCTGACCAGGTAAGCTAATGGGAGGGAGACGGAATGAAAGCCAGTCTCTCTCTCTCTCTCTCTCTCTCTCTCTCTCTCTCTCTCTCTCTCTCTCTCTCTCTCTCTCTCGTGCGCTACTTTATATAATTTTACGTCTTAAAACCTATTTCTTCTTGTGTGTGTGTGTGTGTGTGTGTGTGTGTGTGTGTGAAAGAGAGAGAGAGAGAGAGAGAGAGAGAGAGAGAGAGAGAGAGAGAGAGAGAGAGAGAGTACAAACAAACAACAAACACTGATACGGAGTAGGAAGCCAGTTACGCCATCTCCTCCTCCTCCTCCTCCTCCTCCTCCTCCTCCTCCTCCTCTTCACCGTTCGTCTCCAGAAGAAGGTGGGCGTTACAGTTATCTTATCAGCGAAGAGAGAGAGAGAGAGAGAGAGAGTCAGGAAGTAAGTTTGTGAGAGTGAGTGAGGAAAGTAACGGAGAGTAACGGTGAGAGAGAGAGAGAGAGAGAGAGAGAGAGAGAGAGAGAGAGAGAGGGGGGGGGGGTAAGAATTTGCTAACGGGGCCTATGTGGGTCACGGGGACTTGTCTTCTGCACCTGACGGAGGAGGAGGAAGAAGAAGAAGAAGAAGAAGAAGAAGAAGAAGAAGAAGAAGAAGAAAGGGAGGAAAGGGAGGTAAAAGCGTGAAGAGGAGGTGGAGGAAGAGAAGATGCAAAATTCATATGGTTTATGGTGGATGAGGGAAGAAAGCGGAAGATGAAGAGGGGGAAGGAGGGAAAGAAAAAGAGGAAGAGTAGGAGGAAGGAAGGAAAGGAGGAAGAGAAGGAAAAAAGAAAGTAGTCAGAAGGAGAAATAGGAAGGGGAAAAAGAGACAAGGAGGCGATGTAGCTTGACGTGTAAGGAGGAGGCAGAAGAAGAGGAGGAGGAGGAGGAGGTGGAGGTGGAGGAGGAGATGGAGGAGGTTCATCGGCCTCTATAAGACATGCAATCATTCTCAGTTACATTTGTCTCCAGTCTTTCCTAGAGGAAGAAGAAGAAGAAGAAGAAGAAGAGAAAGAAGGTGGTACAATGTTAGAGTAGGAGGGGAGGGTTGAGAGTGCTGGGGGAAGACGTGTGGGGGGTGATTGGGGGTGTTTTCCGGTGTGGGGGTCACGTTTCAAGTTTTTCTAAGTGTTATTATCTGATCTGTTCCTCGCCAACCCAATTATTACCTTAAGTAAACCTCATTAACTTGAAATCTTGCTGGTTTTTTTCACCCTTTTTTTATTTTTTATTATCGTTTCTCTCCTCTTCCTTAACGTAATATTGTATCCTGACGTGATGTGTCCTTTCCTTCACTGAGTTCTTGAACGTAACGTATGTGTGCAGTTACATACATTGAGTCGATATACATACGTGAATATATACATACATACATACATACATAACCTAACCCAACCCAACCCAACCCAACCCAACCCAACCTAACCTAACCTAACCTAACTTAACCTAACCTAACCTTAACTTAACTTACCTTACTTTATATAGACCTTATCTTAATGTGTGGGGTGTGTTCACCTAGCAGTAAATAGGTACGGGATGTAACTCGAGGGGTTGTGGCCTCGCTTTCCCGGTGTGTGGAGTGTGTTGTGGTCTCAGTCCTACCCGAAGATCCGTCTATGAACTCTGAGCTCGCTCGGTAATGGGGAAGACTGGCTGGGTGACCAGCAGACAACCGAGGTGAATTACACACACACACACACACACACACACACACACACACACACACACACACACACACACACACACACACACACACACACACACACACACAGTAGGAGGTGTGTGTGTGTGTGTGTGTGTGTGTGTGTGTGTGTGTGTGTGTCTTCACCATAGCTAACCCTTTTTTAAGTAGTTCTAGTGTACCCCAGGCTTACCCTAACCTAACATTCCTTAATCTTATGTAATATACCATCACTTCTCCAATTCCTAACCTAGCTTACCTAACTTAATTACCTTCCCTTATCTTACCTTACTTAACATACCCTTACCTTACCTAACCTAACTTACCTAACCTTTCCTTACCAAACCTAACTTTCCCTTACTTAACATAACCTAACCTTACTTTACCTTGCCTTACTTAATATAGCCTCACCTTATCTTATCTACCATACCTTACCATACCATACCATACCTAAGCTAACCTTACCTTACTTTCCCTTACCTTACCTCACCTCACCTTACGTAACGTATGATGAAGCTTTAAAGGAGTTTGGTTAGGAAAATGAAATAGAATGAATAAAACTGAAGTGGTCTGAAATTTTATGTTTGGTACAAAATGGAATATTGTTTTATATATTCATTTATTTTTTTTACCTGCGTTTTTTTTTTTTTTTTTCGTTTATATGAAAGTGTATTTCTTTGTTTATTTATTTACATTTTTTTTTTCCTCTTTCGTTACTTGTTTCGCTAAAATGTATTTTCATGAAAGCTTTGTGTATATATTTTTGTGTATGCGCTCTCTCTCTCTCTCTCTCTCTCTCTCTCTCTCTCTCTCTCTCTCTCTCTCTCTCTCTCTCTCTCTGAAAGCAGTATTTCTTCCTTTTTCATCTAACTCTCTCTCTCTCTCTCTCTCTCTCTCTCTCTCTCTCTCTCTCTCTCTCTCTCTCTCTCTCTCTCTCTCTCTCTCTCTCTCTCTCTCTCTTGGGAAACTGAAGAGGATTTGAATTCAACACTATTAGAATGTTGTAGAGAGAGAGAGAGAGAGAGAGAGAGAGAGAGAGAGAGAGAGAGAGAGAGAGAGAGAGAGGGAGGGAGGGAGGGAGGATGTCTAATGATAATGATAATAATAATAATAATAATAATAATAATAATAATAATAATAATAATAATAATAATAATACTTTTGCTCTTTCTCATTAAAAGGAAAGATTTTAATTTCACTCGCGTTATGAAAAAAAATATATATAAAAAGGTGGGAATTTTGAGATTTTTAATTTTGTGGCGACCTCTCATTTCTGCCTCTTTTTCCCTCCCTTTTCCCCTCTTTTTCCCTTCTTTTTTCCTCCTTTTTTTCCCCAGTGATGAATTAATTGTACTTTTCATTCATATTTGTCTTTCTGTGACATTTATTTTCCTCTTGTTTTCTTTCTTTTCCTTATTTTTCTTCTTCCTCGTGTGTGTGTGTGTGTGGAGAGAGAGAGAGAGAGAGAGAGAGAGAGAGAGAGAGAGTCTGATTAAATAGCGGATCTCTCTCTCTCTCTCTCTCTCTCTCTCGTAAGTATTTTTCACCTTCAACGTTCCTCATCCTTCTCCTCCTCATTATTTTCCATTCTTTTTTTAGTTCCTCGTAATTTTCCTTCATTCTTGCCTCTTTAAATCATTCTTCTCTTCGTTATTTTCCTCTCTTCCTTACATCCTTCCCTCTTATCGCTTGTTTTTTTGTGTTTTTCTTTCTCTTCCAGAACATGTCTCATCCTTTTTTGGAAGTTTGGGCGCTCTCTCTCTCTCTCTCTCTCTCTCTCTCTCTCTCTCTCTCTCTCTCTCTCTCTCTCTCTCTCTCTCTCTCTCTCTCTCTCTCTCTCTCTCTCTCTCTAGTATTTCAACTCGAGCCGATATATTTTCTACCTCAAAAATAACAACTGCTCAGACAAGTTAGCCCGCCTGCACACACACACACACACACACACACACACACACACACACACACACACACACACACACACACACACACACACACACACACACAGACATATCAAAACTCCCACATACATTTTCCCACGCACATCTCCTCCTCCTCCTCCTCTTCAGAAAGTTTTGATATTTTTTATCTTATTTTCTTTTCTCACTTTTTTTCTTGTTCCTCTTGCCTACAGGAAAGCGACGTCAATAACAAGTCTCTCTCTCTCTCTCTCTCTCTCTCTCTCTCTCTCTCTCTCTCTCTCTCTCTCTCTCTCTCTCTCTCTCTCTCTCTCTCTCTCATTGTGATATGATTAAATCCCTTTCTTACTTTTCAGGCATCACACACACACACACACACACACACACACACACACACACACACAGTAGTTAGAGCGCTGGCTTCACAAGCCAGAGGACCGGGGTTCGATTCCCCGGCCAGTTGGAGATATTTGGGTGTGTCTCCTTTCACGTGTAGCCCCTGTTCACCTAGCAGTGAGTAGGTACGGGATGTAAATCGAGGAGTTGTGACCTTGTTGTCCCGGTGTGTGGTGTGTGCCGGTGTGTGCCTGGTCTCAGACCTATCCCAAGATCGGAAATATGAGCTCTGAGCTCGTTCCGTAGGGTAACGTCTGGCTGTCTCGTCAGAGACTGCAGCAGATCAAACAGTGAAACACACACACACACACACACACACACACACACACACACACACACACACACACACACACACACACACACACACACACACACACACACTTGATTGGATGATGCCATAGAAATAACTACTACTACTACTACTACTACTACTACTACTACTACTACTACTACTACTACTACTACTACTACTACCTCCTCCTTCTACTCCTACTACTACTACTACTACTACTACTACTACTACTACTACTACTATATCTCTCCCATCGGTAAACAAACGAAGAAAAAAGAAAAATATGAACGAAACAAAATGCATGAAAAATTTTTATCTGACGTCGTTCGCTGGGATGAACGAGAGAATATTTTTGTTTTCACCTTCCTTTCTCTCCCTCTGTATTGTTTTTGTTCCTTCACTTCATTCCCTCTGTCTATCTATGTGTCTATTTATCGATTTGCTTATTTATATATTTGTCTACTTACACTCATTAATTTTAAAGGACATTATTTGTCTATTTAACCTCTTCAGTACTGGGACAATTTTACTATGATTTCAGGGTATGACTAGACAATTTTTTTACATTAGGAAGGGTACTGATGAGGTTATTCTATAGCACATTGTCTATTAAACTTCACCTTTATATATTTCATCGTATTTAATCCCCTTTTGATTGACGTAACTATTGACATTTTGATACTGAATAGAATCGGGGAATATGTAGATCTTTTTAGAAAACTCCATTTCTTATTTCGATGTAAAGAAAACGTAATATTAAGAAGCATTGCGTGAGAATGAATGGTTTAAACTTATGTCCCGTTTTCTTTTGCAGGTTAGTGCGTGGGAGACTCAAGGAAAAAGAGAGAAGAGGATAAAGAAAGGAACTGAAGAGGAGAGGAGAGGAGGAGAAGGAAGCGTCGAGAGAGAGAGAGAGAGAGAGAGAGAGAGAGAGAGAGAGAGAGAGAGAGAGAGAGAGAGGTACTGTACCCTTCTTACACTCTCTCTCTCTCTCTCTCTCTCTCTCTCTCTCTCTCTCTCTCTCTCTCTCTCTCTCTGCGTCAGGAGTGAACCCTTTCCCCAAGAGAGCTGCCTCCCCTCTCCATCTCCATCTCCCTCTCCTTTCCCTCTCCCTCTCCCTCTCCCCTCTTCCTCCTGACTGGGGATTTATTGAAAGATAAAGGGAGGAGAGAGAGAGAGAGAGAGAGAGAGAGAGAGAGAGAGAGAGAGAGAGAGAGAGAGAGAGAGAGAGAGATGAATTAGTGAAGGAGGAGAGGAAGGGAGAGTAACAGGAAGGATTTGGTGAATGAGAGAGAGAGAGAGAGAGAGAGAGAGAGAGAGAGAGAGAGAGAGAGAGAGAGACTGGAGACAAGAACGAGTAGGTGTGAACGGAGAGAGTTTATGAAGGAAAAGAGGAGGAGGAGGAGAAGGAGGAAAGAGGGAGGGAGGGGAGGGAGGGATTGGGAGAGATGGAGGGAACTTTTTAAGAGGTGAAAGGGGGAAGGGGAAGGGGAGAAGAGCGAATTATCTAATCTAAGTGAATCAAGGCTAATTCAGTTCTCTGTGAGCCCGGAAGAATGTAAGCTCTCTCTCTCTCTCTCTCTCTCTCTCTCTCTCTCTCTCTCTCTCTCTCTCTCTCTCTCTCTCGTGTGCTTTCCTGCGTCAGAGTAGAGAGAGAGAGAGAGAGAGAGAGAGAGGTCGATGATACTTCAGTAGAGAGAGAGAGAGAGAGAGAGAGAGAGAGAGAGAGAGAGACTTCCTCCCGACTCTCTTCCAACGTTGCTCTCCTCCTCCTCATATCCTGATATTCTTCTTCCTCTTCTCTCTCTCTCTCTCTCTCTCTCTCTCTCTCTCTCTCTCTCTCTCTCTCTCTCTCTCTCTCTCTCTCTCTCTCATTTATTTAGGGGCCAAATGTTTCCTCGTTTCTCTACTAAATGTGTGTGTGTGTGTGTGTGTGTGTGTGTGTGTGTGTGTGTGTGTGTGTGTGTGTGTGTGTGTGTGTGTGTGTGTGTGTGTGTGTGTGTGTTTGATTAGATTAATTCCTCAAATTTGCGTAAATGGTTGAAATATGTGTCGTAACATTAAACACACACACACACACACACACACACACACACACACACACACACACACACACACACACACACGAAAAGAAAGAAAGGGAGGAAAGAAGAAAGAAATGCATCAAAGCAGAGAGAGAGAGAGAGAGAGAGAGAGAGAGAGAGAGAGAGAGAGAGGTTACTAAGTCTTGATTAACTATCTCCCATCTCTGATCCTCCTGTTATCTCTCTCTCTCTCTCTCTCTCTCTCTCTCTCTCTCTCTCTCTCTCTCTCTCATCTTCCTTCGTTTCCTCCACCAAATACTGCAAACATTTCTCTTCTCCCTTCCTCTCTTCCCTTACCTTCCTTTCCTCCACCAAACACACAAACATTTCTTTTCTTTTACTTTCCTATCTCCTCCTCCAAACAAAAACAGCAAGCTTTTCTCTTTTTCCCTCTTCTCTCACATTCCCTTCTTTCACAAAGCAAATATTCTTCTCTTACCTTCTCCTTCTATCAAACACTGCAAATATTTTTCTTCACTCCCTCTTTTCTCTTGTTTGGTATTTCTTAAAAACTAAAATGAATGATAATCGTAGAATAGATAGATGTTATTATGGGAACTTGATTTACTGTTAAATATCAAGAAATTTTGACAAAAGACAAGAAAATACACTTACATGCTTTCATCTGTCCTCACCCATAAATTTATCTAATCTTTTAAAGCTTCCCAAAGACTCATCATTCAGTCTTATCTGTGCATGACATTGCTGCAGAATTGAGGTTCATGGTGGCACTGATAACAAGAATGACAGGACTGGATGGAAACATGAAGCTGATTATAATTTCCTTCAGTGACAGGTTGAATATTCAGTGATCTTTTAGTTACTCTTTGTTTTTGGCGTATGCTCAGCTCTCAGTGTGTCATGTTTGGTGTTGTGTGGACTGCCTGAGTGCATTAGTGATGGTGTAGTGTGTGGTGTTGCAGTGCCCAGGGTGTAGAATGGTATAGCTGGCAGTAATCACTCACAGGTGGCCCTGATTGCATGTATTGAAAGAAAGGCAGGTGTGAAAGTAATGAGGCTGAGGTTGGCATCATTGCTCCTGGTGTGATTCACCTTGGTCGCCTGCTGGTCACCCCAGCCAGTCTGCCCATTACGGAGCGAGCTCAGAGCTCATAGACCGATCTTAGGGTAAGACTGAGACCACAACACACTCCCCACACCAGGAAAGCGAGGCCACAACCCCTCGAGTTACATCCCATACCAATTTACTGCTAGGTGAACAGGGGCCACATATTAAGAGGCTTGCCCATTTGCCTCGCCGCGCCGGGACTTGAACCCCGGCCTCTCGATTGTGAGATTGTGTGTCAAGCGTGCTAACCACTACACTACGTGGTGTGTGTGTGTGTGTGTGTGTGTGTGTGTGTGTGTGTGTGTGTGTTCATGTAATTGGTATTTTCACAAGTTTATAAGTGTTTTGAGTTGTGGGTAATCTTAATTTATTGTTTCACAGTTTACCCATATCCATCAGTTTTTGCCCTCTGCTTTTGATTAATTTATGTAATATAATTATCCATATTGTCCATTTTAAACAACAGTTTTGTGTGTGTGTGTGTGTGTGTGTGTGTGTGTTTTGTGCATTAGGCTAATAGGAGTGTTGTATGGTGGTGCTGATGCCTGGCTGTGTTTCAGATGGACCCGTTCCTGACCAACGCGCGGCAGTTCTTTCAAGGCCTGCCCACTTCCACCCGCGGGTATGACGGCTCCAGCCTGGAAGACACCACCCATGCTCCGCCCACCCCCACGCCCCCAGCCACGCCCACACTGCCGCCAGCACATGGCTACTACCCATACCAGGTGGGCGGAAGTCTGGTGGGGGCAGCGCCGCCCACCAGCCTGCCTGGCCAGCTGCCCCAGAGCCGCCCCATCACCCCCGCCACACCCTCACACAAGCCCCTGGATCACACTCCAACCGCCTCGCCCTACAATGTCTCATCTTTTCTACAGCCGCCTTCCACCAAGCCCTCGGCCAATGACTCCCGCTACCTGTCCCACCTGGACCACATGCGGCAGGTGTCGGCGTCTGCCCCCTCCAGGCAACTCAACCCTGTGGCTGACGCCCGTGCTGCCTCGCGCTCTTATAGTAGCCAACCGTCGCTGGTGATGGATGGCTACACCAGCCAGGTCTACAGCACACCCTCCACGCTGTCCCACGACAGCCTGCACACCCCACGCTCTTACTCCACACAGGCACCCTCTGCCCTAGAGCCCCACCTGCGGCCATATGGGCTGCAGCAAGCCAAGGCAGAGAGCAGGTACCTGGCCCGCCACCTGGCCTCCAGCAAGGAAGCCAGGACGCACGCCACACCCTTCAGCGCCCCAACCCTGGCCCCTGACCCGCGCATGCACCACCTTGACAACAAGTACTCATCAAAAACTGAGGCACGGCCAGACCTTCGAGGGCTGGAGGTGCGGCCCGACCCACGGCCAGACTACCGCCACGAGCCATGGCCGCCGGTGTGCCGCGCCCCTGAGGCCAAGGCCTTGGAGCGTCTGGCCACATCCGTCCACACTGCCGCCGTCGCCACTACCGTCAACGGCTCCAAGGACGCCCTTTACCTGGGGCGGCGGCTGGAGGAGTTGCCCCCGACCCGCCACGGGGACGACCCCTACAGGAAGGCCCCACAGGTCAATGGGTCTCGGGACCCCCTCTACGCCAATGGCTCCCACACTGCTTACCCTGCCCCACCGCAGAGGGAAACGTCCTCCGAGCGGCCTGTGGATCCCCACCCCAAGGAGGACCTGGCCCTGGACCTCTCTGTGAAGACAGTGCGGCAGACTCCGGACTCCACTGCCCCAGACCCGGAGAAGAGCGGCAGTGGCAGCAGCAGCAGCAGCACGTCGCCGCTCAGCTCAGTGAGCAGCGACCGGCTGGCCCACAGTGAGGCGGCCAAGTGCAGCTCAAGTTCCATTCCTTTGGCTGGGTCGGGGAAGGTGAGCAAGGGGCCATCCCCAGTGCCCAAGGCCACCCACTCCCTGAGTGGCCTGCTGCGGGCCACGCCACCCAGCCATGTGCCGTCCCCATATGGGATCAACGGCACCCCTAGTCTCATGCCTAACACAGCCGCCGCCCTGGCTAGAGTTCCTCACATGCTGGCGGCCACCAAGCGCCCCGGAGACCCCTCCTACCCTGACAGCCGCACTAAAATGCGCCGTAGCAGCTCCCCGGCAGGCAGGGCAGCAGTAGCAGCAGCGGCAGCAGCACCACCACCAGCACCAGCAGCACATCATCCCCCAAGCGCCCACTACCCGCCTCACCTGAGTGACAAGATGCTGTATGGTGGCCACAGGGAGGCAGAGCACAGCCGTGGCCTCAACCTCCTAGCTGGAGCATCACTGATCAGCAGCAGGGAGGCTGTGGAGCGGCGTCAGCCCAGTGTGGAGCGCAGGGATCCGGTGGCAGAGTGGAGGAAGGACTCGTCGGCCTTTGAGAGGAGAGCAGTGCGGGAGGTGGTGCCTGGGCGCAGCGACCTGGCCCAAGACAGGAGAGAAGTGGCCTTGGAGAGGAAAGGAACCAGCCTGGAGAAGTGGCCCCAAAATGCTGCCTATGAGGCAGCCTATCCCCTCCAAGGCCCCAGAGACCTTTGACCCCTACCGGGCGTGGTTTAACCCGCCTGACCCAGCCGGTCCCAATGGGGAGAGGTCCAAGTACTTGCTGGGACAGAGTCACGCTGCCACCTCCGTCCCCTCCACCATACCTCAACAGGGGTCCAGGGCTCACCCCACCCAGCACCCCCACTCTTACACCTATGGCCGGCCCCCCGACAGACTACCTCACGCCCCCTACTCCCAGGCTGCCCCTGCAGCCATCCCCTCCACCCCCCACCAGCAGGCCGGCATGATGCCTCCCTCACAGGCCAAGCTGCACCAGCCTTACGGCTCCAGCAGAGCCTCACACAGCTCCTCTCGCAGCACCAATAGCAGCAGTAGCAGTGGCAGCAGCAGCAGCAGCAACAGTAGCAGCAACAGCATTGGAAGTCACAGCAGCAGCAGCAGCAGCAGTCATCCTCACTCCACCAGTACAGTTGCCTCACTGTACACTGCCACATACCCCCCTACCAGCCAGCCAGCCCCTCACCTGCCCCAGCCCCACCACCAGCAGAAGCAGGAGCACCACCGGTCATCGTCCCAGTACCCTGCCTACCCACACTCCGTCAAGGGAGCTGCCACATTGGGCTTCCCCACGCCCCACCAGACCTACCCCTACTCCCACCACCGGTCAGAGTCCAACCACAACCTGTACTCCCACAAGAGGACCAGCCAGGTGTCCCCTCACCCAGCTAGCTCCCCACACCCATCTGTGTCCCCCCACCCATCAGCCTCCCCCCACCTGTCAGCCTCTCCTCACCCATCAGCCTCACCCCACATGTCAGGGTCCCCTCACCCACTGGCAGCCTCTCCACGTCCCGGGGTGTCTCCTCACCCAGTTCAGCAGGGAAGGACACCCCAGTCCTCCCCTCATCCTGCCCAGAGACTGCCCACCAGCTCCCCAGCACAGCTCCCCAGCCACAGCTATCCCAACAGTCTGCCACCAAGCCCTTACTCCACCCACCAGACCACACCACCATCCAGCACAGCCCCTCCTACCCACCTGGCCCACCCATCCCACCAGGCCAAGTCCCCAGGGTCTCATGTCCCCCAACCGTCTGCACACTCAGCCACATCTCAGCCACACATCAGCAGACCCCAGCCAGCCAACCCACCCAGTGCCTCCCTCCCACAGTATCCTGAGTATCCCCCACAGGATCACCTTCCACAGACACACCCCTTGCCCTACCCATCCCACCTCCCCCATGGGTACACCTCACCCTACCTCCACCACATCCAGTCAGCCACATCCGCTCACACCCGCACTCCGCACTCCACCCAACCTTATCCTTCCTCCCAGCTTCCCCCACCAGCCCAGCCTCACCCACCTGCCCAGCCTCACCCATCAGCCTCACCCATCAGCCCAGCCTCACCAGTCTTATCCATCCAGCCAGCCTCACCCAGCCTCAAAAATGCATCCACCATCTTCCCAACATCATCCAGTCTCACAGAACCATCCACCTTCCTCTCAGCCACCACCACCAACCTCCCACACTCACTCTTCCACCTCAGAAACTCATCCACCTTCCCATTCCTCATCTTCCCAGCCACCTACATCTCAGCTTCCCTCATCCACCTCACAGACCCACACTCCATCTCATGCCCAGACTCATCCACTCACTTCAGAGGTTCACACACCATCACAAGTTGCAACATCCCAATCGTACCCTTATCCACATACCCAAAGAGTTAATACCAGTGCGCCAGATAACTCTCAGGCTGCTCCACATACTACTCCACATCATTCCACTACGTACACCCAAGCTTCCCAATCAACGCAGTCCACTTCACACTCCACCTATGCCTCCTCCTATTCCCAGGCTAACTCTCATTCCTCAAGTACTCATTCTCAGCCCTATGCTCCTCCTCATTCCTCCCAATCCACCTCTCATTCTACTCCCACCTCTGTTCATTCCTCACAACCCTCCCCTTCTCATTCCACTCATTCTCCTTCTTCTACTAATTCTGTGCCTGTCTCCTCCACTCATAACACTCAGCCCTCTCCCTCAGCCCAGCCGCAGTCCACCTATTCCACACAGCCTTCTACTACTCATTCCAGTCAAGTCTCTCCTAGTGTATCTTATCCATCTCATTCCTCACAGCCTGCTACTTATACCTCTCAATCATCTTCTGCTGCTACTTCTGTTGCTTCTGCTTCTGCTTCTGCTTCTGCTTCTTCTGCTTCTTCTGCTTCTTCTTATCCACCTTCTTCCACTAATTCCCAGCCTTCCTCCAGTTTACATCCACCCTCCTCTGCTCATTCCTCTCAGCCGCCATCCTCTTTTCATCTTCCTCTTCTCGTTCATCACAACCTCACTTATCCACACCCACTCAGCCTCCATCCTCCTCCACACACATTCCACCTAATTCATCCTCCTCCTCACATCCTAGTCATGCCCCACCACACATCTCCACTGGTCACTCCTCGTACACTCCTCCAGCTGCCCGTGTTCCATCCCACGTCACCCAACCACATCACCCGCCATCTACACCTCATCTTAGTCACCCTCAACCTCCTCCACACTCTTCCTATCCTCATCCTTCCCAGCCTCATCCTTCCCAGCCTCCCACACAAACTCCTCCTCACCCAACGCATCCTAGCCAAGCCGCACACCCATCTCATCACCCTCACAGTTCCTACACCCCCGCTCCCCCTCCTCCCTCACACCCTCACCCCTATGCTCAAGGTTATCATCACCCTACTCATCCCTATTCTTACCTCACCCAGGGCCACCCACACCCCTCCCTCACACACTCCACCCCACCCACCACTCAGCCTTCTCAGACATCACCCAGATCCACCCCAGCTCCTCCCCACCCCCCAGCACACCATCTTCACCCCTCCCATCCTTACCCTCAGCATTCTCAGTCCTATTATCCCCACCAGCCCTATGCTCACTCCTCCCAGGGCCAGCCTCACCCCCCAGCCTCACACTACCCTCGCAGCCACAACCAGCCTGCCTCCCAGCCTGCCAGGAGCCATTCCACACACTCCATCCCTCCCCAGGTGCGGCCTCCCCACACCCCTGCCCAGCCCAGCCACTCCCTCTACCCTGCCCAGTCCCCCTCAGCAGCCCCACACACTCCACAGCCTGGCCACAGACCCTCCCCCCACACTCCACAGACCCACCCTGCTCAAGCCCCTCCCCACCACCCCCACTACCAGGCCACCAGACTACCCCACCCCACTGTCAAGATGGAGAGTGTCCCTGGAGGCTCCCAGTACATGGGCTATATGTACCCTTCCTCCCAGTACGGTCCCCCGCGACCTGAGGCAGCCCCGGGGAAGGGCTACCCAGACCCCACTGCACCCCAGCTTCCATCACCAGGCCCCAGGGTGTCCCAGGAGGGTGAAGTGTCCCGTGTGTACACAAAAGGTGAACAAAAATCCTACGACCCACCGAGTGGTGGGATGGCAAAGCCAGAGTCCTGGTCAGCCCATCCCACCAGCACCCCAGCCACTGACACCAAGGAGGCTGTGCCTGAAGGCAGTTCCCGGCTAGCAACTTACCCAGCACCACCTGCCCAGCCTGAGGCACACAAGACTTCCACTGTGTTTGAGTTCAAAGAAGAGGACAGCACCCAACTGGAGCAGCCCCAGTCCAGCAGCAAAGTGTTGGAGCCGGGCAAGGCTGCATTGGCAGAGAAACTGCACAAGAAGATCCACCGGGTGGAGAGCCAGGAGAACCTGGCTGCCAAGAAGGAGAGCAGCCAGGAGCCTGCCCCAGCCAAGAAGGAGGAGGTGAAGCCTGAGGAGAATGAGTGGGATTCTGGCTTTAACAAGTTGCTGGATGACCTCGCTCTGAACCCTGACACTGTGACCAGCAAGAAGAGCAAGACGTTAGGACGGAGGTACTTGCAGAAGGTTCAGATCCAGGAGGCCATTGATAATGACCTCATAGCTCTGCCCACATCCTATGCTGTGGAGGAGGAGGAAGAGGAGAGTGAGCCAGAACCCCCAGTGAAGTTCAGAGGGAAGTTCAAAAGTATAAAAGACAAGAAGGTGGAGCGCCTCATCCTGACCTACGCCTCACACTCGGACGAGAGTGCCACCGAGATGATTCCCGACGAGGATGCCAGCGACTTTGAGGAGGAGCTGAAGCGGGAGATCCGTTCCAAAGACAAACGAAGAAGCCAACACAAGAAATCCTGCAAGAACTACGAGAGCAGTGGAAGCGAAGTCGGCCGTAAGTCGAGCAGCAGCAGGAAGGGTGGAGGCCGTGGGCAGAACAAGGAAAACAAGCCAAATAACAAACAAGACTTAGAATATTCATACAGCAGCAGCAACAGCAGTGGCAGCAGCAGCAATAGCAGTAGTGACAGTAGTGGGAGCGACTCCAACAATGATTCGGACAGTGATGACTCGGACTCTGACGAGGAACTGAAGCCAAAGATAAGGAAGAACCGGCGAGGAAAGAAGTGGGACAGCGAGAGCACAGACTCCGAGGTGATAATTCCCAGACGCCGGACCCGAGGAGGCTACAGGTCTTCAAGTGAGGAGGAGGTGGTCCGCAAACCATCGCAGAAGAACAAGAAGAGAAGAAAGAAGCAAGACTCCAGTGACTCAGACGATGTTCCACCAAAAATGAGGAGAGGGAAGAGGAAGAAAAAGCTTGACTCGGATGATGATGAGTATGTTGCGCCGAGAAGAGGAAAGAAGAAAGCGAGTGGCAGAAAGAGACAGAAGAAAAGAATACAGGAGGACTCTGACGAGGCTTCTGAAGAGGAAGAAGAGGAAGAGGTGACAAAGAAGACAAGATCAAGGAAGAAGAAAGCTCCAGTAACCAAAAAGAGCAGGAGTAAACGTCTAGTGAGCGAGTCATCGTCTTCAGACTCGGAGGAGGAGGGAAGTGTGAGGAGAACCAAGAAAGTGACGGGCAAGAGGAAAAAAGGAAGCAGGAAGAAACAGAAGAAGGAAGAGGACTCTAGTGATAACTCTGACATTCCAACCACCAAGAAGAGTCACTCGAAGACCAACATCATTGTGGAGAGTGACAACAGCGATGACTCGAAGAAGAGTGAACCTGAAGATAAGAAGGAGAGTGAAAAGTCCTCGTCCAAGGAGAAATCTGATGAGGAAAGTTCATCAGCGGAAAAGATTAAGAAAGAAAAGAAAGTAAAGTCAGAAGAGGAGGATGAAGAGCAGGAGGAAGAGGGAAGCATCAAGGTTAATGAAAAGCAACAGGAGGAGCAAGAGGTGGGGGATGAGGAGGAGGAGGAAGATGAGGATGATGAAGATGATGATGAGATTGATCTCAGAAAAGATTCAGTGGTGGAAAAACTGAATAAAATAAGAGAGGAGGAACTGAATAGGGAAGACGTGAGAGAGATGAAGGCTTGGTTCAACGAGGTGACCAACGACATGAAGCAGCAGCTGGGGAGCATGAAGGAGGTGGCTCTCAGGCACTGCTGGAAGAAGCCTCAATTTGGGGCTGGGGAGGACTTTCTGCACGGGTGGCAGACAGATGTCAAGAAGTACAAGGAGTTGACCGGCAGGTTCCCCAAGAAGCTGTGCCAGGCTGCCAAACACCAGGCCGCCCTGTCGCCAAGCAAGGGGTCGAGCAAGAAGAACCGTGATCACGACTCAGGAAAGGATCCGAACCAGAAGCAAGGGTCCTCACCAGCCAAGAACACTCGCAGCAAATCTGGCATCATCAAGACCAGCATGTCGGTGGTGGACGACGAGCGGCTGAAGGTTGCGGCGCGGCCGGAAATCAGTAGTGTCATGCAGAGGTTCTTTGACAAGGTTCTGGCAGACTCTGGCAATGACTGTGGCAAGGGAGGACTCTCAGGGAAGAAGTTCCACCTTGGCCCATTCTCAGGATTTGGTGCCCAGCGCGTCCCAACTGGCCTCACCCCAACGCCCTCTGTGGCCCCGTCCATGATGGCCAGCGATGACTCCGACCTGGATTCCCTTGCCAGCCTGAGGACGGACCTCCCAGCCTCAGACAGCATCCCTGTGTCCAGGAGGTCCATTGCCAGCAGCCTCCTCAAGAAGTTTGGACGGAAGTATAATGACAAGAAGCTCAATGCCCTGTACCTGAACAAGCCCAGATCCATCCTGGCAGCCACCAACAAGCCCCAGCTGCTGCCCACGCCTGGTATGCCCACCACGGAGCAGGACCTCAAGGGCATGTCACCTGATGAGCTCAAGATGGCGACCTTCTTCAGGAGAGAGACAGTGAACAACTACAGAGACAACTTTGAGGTGATCGTGACCAAGAATGGAATCAATGAGTTCATCCCCATCCTGTACCAGTCCAGGACGCGCAACAAGACCAAGCAGATACAGGACGCTGCCACCCTCAAGTCAGTGTTTGGTTCGGACATCCCTCCTCACCTCCTGAAGAAGGTGGAGGAGATCAAGACCAAGAAGCAGCTCAAGAAAGCACAAAAGAAGGAGGAGGCCAAAGTAGGGACCAAGGAGGATGGTTCTCCTGTCCCTGGGAGTCGAGCCAGCACGCCGGCAGGCTCTCTCATGGCCCCAGGGGAGGAGGATGACGATTCAGAACTAAGGAGTGAGCGGTCAGGGTCCGTGCTGGGTGAGTCCTCAGTCCCGCAGGCTACCAAGCGGGCCAAGAGGAAGTTCAGGAAGTTCAGGAGTGGGTTTGACTACATCAGGAAGAAGAAGAAAGTAAAGGCGGATGATGAGGCAACACCATCCAGGAAACGCATTGTGAGTAGCAAACATTTTCCTGAAATGTGACGTATAACTCTTTCATTGCTTTGATTACCAACCATTCTAAGATGTGTTTTCTTAACCTATAGCCACACTTACATAGACATTGTAGTGCCTACAGAATGCAAAATGTATTATTTTATGAGCTTCTTTCTTGCCATTGCATATAAAGACTCCAAACATTGCTATTAGTGCTGTTAATCATTGTACATTGCTGTGAAAAGGTTAAGAGAAAAATAACTTTAATTTTCCTCATTAAAACATATTTTGATCACATACATTACATTTACAAAGAAAATTTGATCACACATTACATTTACCAAAAAATCAGGATTGTGTTTAATATTCATGTCTGTGAGACGTTAAGTAAATGGCCCTTGCCCCACAGCCTGTCCGGAGGCACGTCAACTGGCCGGAGGAGAGCCGTGACGTGGCGGCCGAGGTGCGCAGCTGGGTGGTGAACAAAGGCCTGGGGGAGACGGTCCTGCACAAAGCTGCCCGTCTGCAGTACCATGTAAGTCAATCCCCTGTTCTGGACACAGCCAGGCTTTCATTCCACACTGTTAAAAGTTGCTGCTGTTCACACTGTTAGAAGTTTCTCCAGTTCATTTTGTTGGTGTGTGTAGCTGGATGAAAGATTAGTGTATTGGTGATAAAAGAAAGAGGAAAAGTAGGTATTTCCTCATTAAAAACAGGAGATGGAGTGTATTGCTGCTAAAAGAGAGAGGGAGAAAGTAGATGTCTCAATAGATGCTGTAATCTTGTATTTTGAAATCTGTAGTAATTCTTTTTATGTTCACTTGAAAAAGAGGAAGGAATGAGGCAGGCAGTCTAAAATTAGAGTGTAATGGAAGGCTAATGCATTGGTTCCTCTGCAGGATGTGGTGGTGTACTGTGCTGAGAGTCCAGACTTTGACATCAATGTTCGGGACAATGCTGGGTACACTCCCCTGCATGAGGCTTGCAACAGAGGCCACCTGGATATTGCACAGGTAGGCATGGCTTATGTGTTTGTCATTTGTGTTAATTTTTTATGCCTGTACTGTTGCTTTGCTGTCATGGATTCAAAGGCAGGGTTTCACTTCATGGTGGCACTGTATGACCCTGTTGTTGTGGTGCATTAAGTCAGTCACTCATTATTTCACTAAATAATTGTAATGAGTGATAGATTGTCAGTCATTGAAAGCGAAAAGTTGATTTGTTCTTGTGAGACATGAGTGACAGGAGTGGGTGTAATGGTGAGTGATAAATTTTAATTTGAATAAGTTTTTAATTTCTTAACTAAGGGCTTTACCAGCTGTCCGCCAACTGTCCGCCTCTTTTTCCTGCACTGATGAACCTCCTCCCCAGGTGTTGTGTGCCCACGGTGCCCATGTCAACGCCCCGGGCTACAAGGGCATGCGGCCACTGCATGAGGCCGTGGAGAATGGACATGGGGAGCTGGCCCGCCTGCTGCTGGCCTATGGGGCTGATCCGGCCCTCACCACCTATGCCGGTCAGACCTGCTTGGCTCTCTGTGCTGACACTCAGACCCTGGAGCTGATGGAGGGCTACCTGGCAGACCTCAAGGGCTGGCCAGGCACCATGTGGCACTTCACTGGCCCAGCGAGACTCTTTGGTGAGTGAGTCTTGTGTGGTGGAGTCTGCTGATGTTGAGTGAATGAGGAATCAGAGTAATAATGAATAGAGATCACACTTAAGTTGAAATAAGTAAAATAAATAAATAAATTTAAAAATCTTATATAGATGGAGAACCAAATGGAGTGATGACTGAATAAATTTTGCTAGAGTATCCTGGAATAGACTCACATCTGATAGAAACCAATGGAGAAAGTTTGGGAATGGCCTCACTCCACACTGGAATCATAGATAATGGTCAATGCTACTCGTTATCTCAACCTTTTGTAATGTAACAATATGTGTATTTAGAAAAGGTCTGGATGAGGCAGAACACAAGATAACTTATTTGCCAGGCAGTGGCAAAGGTTTGGTATTCCTGATTCATATCCAAGGTCCTCTTTTCAACAGACCCTGAGGAGCAAGGGTGTGATGTGTTCCGCAACATCCCAGAGGGCAAGCTGAGGGCGAGGGAGAGCAACTTGTGCCCAAAGAGACAAGCGGTGGAGGGTTCGGTGGAAACTCCCTGTGTGGTGAAGACTGAGGACATGACCCAAGACTGCAGTGAAGAGAACGCACTGAAGAGCGCGGAGAAACTTGCCTCAGAGACAGGAGGAACTGCCAAGGAAGGAGGAGACATTCCTTCTGGGGCAGAAAACAGCAGCATGAGTGTGGTGTCCATAAAGAAGGAAATCACAACTGAGGACCAAGTAGATGGAGAGAAGGAGGAGGAATTACAAAAGGTGGAAATGGAGAGAAAAACTCAGGAAGAGGAGGAGAGTGAGGAGTCAGACCTGGAGGAGATGACATTTATGTGGAGTGAGGAGCCAATAGTGGACATTTATGAGGTGGAGGGACGGCCACACCAGTACTGTCTGCTGCGGGAGGTGACGCGGCGGCTTGGGGTGAGTCGCCGGGACCTCATCGTGGCGGCCAAGACCATCGAGACCCTCATGGTGTCCCCAGAGGAGTTTGAGAGCCGTGTGTACAGCTGTGTGTGCGGTACGTCGCGCTGGCAGCCGGATGGGGGCCGTGTGGAACTGGTCCGGTTGACGGCCGCCCTGGAGCGCCTGCTTGGCCTGCAGACGGTGGTCGTGCGGTGAGCAGTGGCCAAGAGGAGCAGGGAGTCACTTTTTTACTTACGTACGTTGATGTTTTAATCAACGTTGCATTTCCCAAATGCCGAGACCTTCACTTAGCATTGTTACCGTGATTGACAATGATTGATAGGCCACGTTTGCATGTGTGTGTGTACGTGTGTGTGTGCGCGTGTGTGCTTCATGTTTGTGTACATGTTATACATGTATGCATACATGAAATAATATTCTGCAGAGATAACTTACTCTGTGATACATTTTATCAAAGATTTACATAAACTGTGATAGATCTCGAGGAGGGATAGAGTGAGAGAGAGAGAGAGAGGCAGAGGGAGGGAAGCCCAGCAATGGCAAGGAGATGACTGCCCTGTTTTTTCCACGCCACGAAGACCTCGGCTGCCAGAGACTATTTTTACCTTGACGTATTGGCCGGGCGGGGCCGAGGCGTCGGTGGCGGGCGGGTGAGTGCAATGGGCAGGCGGGGCGAGGCGGGGCCCCACTGGTGGTGCGAGAGATTACTACTCTGTACAAATGATGCTTACCACAGGCTAGCAGTAGTGTACATAATGAGTCTGGGTGTTAGTAGCAGAACCTTCACATCAGATGACTGTTAATAAATGTTTTAATGAAAGATTATTAATTATTATAATTATTATCATTATCATCATCATAATCATTATTTCTGCTGCTGCTGCTGCTGCTGCTGCTGTAATATTATAATAATTATTATTGAAGTAACTTATCTTGCTTGTCGTGTGTCTGTCTGTGTGAGTATGCAGATGTGTGAGTAATGTGCAATTGAACTTAAATATATTTTCTATGTAATGTATTGCCATGTAAATATATATTCAGAAATATATGAACCTATTCTTTCATTGTCCATGATTCCCTGTTTTCCCTACAAGCAGTGACTGTGTGTGGGGGAGCCAGAGAAGCCTACATAGACTTTAGTAAAGAGCTGGGTGGAAGCACAGCAGAGCCTCTCATAGCGCTTACTATAGATTCCTCCAACATTTGTGTGGCACATCACAGTACAGGCGGGTGTGTACATGATGGGTGATGTAACAAAGAGAGTGAAGCTGGAGCTTGCATGATGCTGGAATGTAAGATTCACACAGTACGTATATTCCCTGACAAAGCTAGATGGATTAACATGAAAACTTTATTTCGGTTCAAGGAAATTAATTCTTTTTTGCTTTGATCTTGAACCCACAAGCTTCTCATTAGCTTACTGTATAGACATTAGAAATTCTGGGCAATTCTGCGGCCGTAACTCGTATTATTGAAAATGAAATATTCAAAGTAAACAGTCAACATTGTATATCATAACATGGTATGCCTAAACTTCCTGGTGTAGTAGGGTGGTCCACGAGTCTACTGTATGAGTGTATTGTACACTGCCATTGTGGATACACAGTACGCTGTGAGGGCCGCCGTGGTGCAGTGGGAGTGCCAGCTTTGGGGGCCGCAGGGTTCTCAGGCGCATGGGGTTTGAATCCTGGCCACGGTCCGAGGGTAGGAAGGGCATCCACTCGGACTCGAGGTAACAGTTCCCATTATGCTAAAACCAAAGTCCTCTGTCAGGAGGCACAGTCCTAGCCCTAATAGAAGAGGATCACAAGACGTAAAAAAAATGTGTGTTGCTGCACAGTGCAGGGATTAAACTTCTAGTGGTAATAGTGGCTCTGAGGCTGTCTTGTGTCAGCTGCCGATAATGATGATGTCCTCGTGTGTTTGTGTGTTTGTGTGTGTGTGTGTGTTGATAAACAATTAATGTTATGATTTAAATCCCAACTTTACATGATATTATTGTAAGTTGTCAATAAAATATCGATCTCTATATCTATCTATAGTTGCAAAACTCTGCTAGCAACATGTCCTTGGGATTAGAAACAGGTAAGTATGTTTCACGGAAGGACTACTGCCACATGTATGGTGTATGGTGTCTTGCAGCTTCCCTTATGTTCTTAGGTTGGTGCAGAAAGCAAATGGAAGCTATGTAAAGAATCGCTCTCTCTGTCATAACAAGGATAGTTTCCTTATATCATTGAGAGAGAGAGAGAGAGAGAGAGAGAGAGAGAGAAACTATAAAAATGAAAACAAAGAAAAAATCTTATAACCAGATATGAATGAAAAGGAAAGGAGTCAAGCAAGAGAGAGAGAGAGAGAGAGAGAGAGCTGGCACACACACACACACACACACACACACACGAAAAAAGAACTTCACGTCGAGCCACTTTGGAGAAGAAAAATGGCCACGTTTGGTGAAATTTACGCTGAAACAGATGGTTGGGTGATTTCAGAACAGCATGGAGAGAATTATATCTCCGTGGGGAAGAGGGCGGAAAATTCAGTTTGTCTCTATCTGCGAGATTCACAACTCATCCTTGACTACTGGACGTGTGTGTATGTCCTGTATGAGAGAGAGAGAGAGAGAGAGTGTTAGCTTGTTTCCTCCTGCTACTCTTTCATTTCCCCTGCCCCTTCCTTAGTGCTTTCCTGTGTCTGCCTACCCTGCCATTCCTTTCCTTCTTCCTCCCGTAACACTGTCTTGTATATTCCATTCTCCTATTTATTATCTGAATCCTCCTGCTCCCTCCTATGGTGCTATCCTGTTCCCTGCACCCACAGCTACGACCTCATCTCTGCCTCTCCTTCCTTTTCAGTTCCTACTCCCTTTGCTGTTCCTCTTGCGGCCTAGCCAGATTCCCTCCTCTCCTATTTTCATCCCATTAACAACTACTATGGAATATGGAAACAGATGGAGTTGAATTACAAATTTAGTGGGCTTAGTTAAATGCCATTGAGGTGGCAGTCACAGAGAAACGTTCACCTTTACACGTTTAACAGGTTTAGATTTTAGATGCCCACTAGATGACGTTACGAATTACCGCTCATTAAAACAATGATTGCGTCATGTTATTTATAGTTTAACCATTTCCCTATCATTCTTCAGGGCTTTTATTCACCCAAAGTGACGGACAAGCACAAAAACACCATTGCTATGATATAAACAAGAAGCAGCAATGCGTGACCTTGAAATACCAAGCGATTTAAAGGAAACATTCTCAGGGAAGGAAACTGGAAGGAACAGCTGACATGCGCATTAGGTAACAGAGCCATGTGGGTGTCTGCTCGCCTTGCACGTGTGTGATGGCAACTTTGTCCCTCCCGTTTGTACTGTGCGCGATGTCCGTGGTGTGGTGTGACGGCCTGAGTGGCACTGCTGGCCTCGTGGCACTGAGAGGTAAGGTGGAGTATGACTGCAAGAGTGGAAGATTGATGTACAGGTGGGGGGAAGATGTTTTAGGGCCATCTTTGTTGTGTGGTGGGCGGTTAGTTGAGGTGGTGAATGGAGGTCTGGTGGTAGGTGGTAGGGTGGGGGGGTCCGACGGTGGATGGTGGAAAAGGGAAATTATTCCATCAAGCGCCGCAACAGGTTAGGTCATAATGGCACCGCTAGGGTTAACGAGACAACACTATATGCCCCACCGGGCAACTAGGTTTGGCAAGGATTCAAGGATTCGATTCGAGCTCAGGCCGCCTAGACCGGATGCCCGAACACGAGCCGCCTGAACCAATTACGCCACCCAGCCCCCGTGGATGGTGGAGTAGTGGATGGACCGTCGCGCTATGCTCGTGTGACTGTATGTGGGAGTTGAAATTTACTGACCTTAAAACATTCTTAGTATTTAATATCACACTGATACTCTTCACCTTTCATACGGGAGAGGATGAAGTGTACAGAGTGGCAGAGACAGTCTGACGTGCTGTCGGGTAGGAATCAGCTGACAAGTGAATAAACCGTCACGTGGCGCGGAGTATAAACGAATGAACGCCTTATAACTGTTACACTGATCATATACTCAGATAAAGCAACTAATCCCTACAGCAACAGTTTCCATAAGTCCATGTCACTCACGTTAAATTAGATTAGTAGATTTTTTTTTTATTATTTCCATCTAGAGCGACAGTTTTCCTCATAGATTTTAACCCCTTCAGTACTGAGACGCATTTTTACCATGAGGTTTGGATATGATTAGACGATTTTATTGACATTAGGAAGGGTCTGTGGAGTTTGGAGATCAGTGGCCTAAGTCTTCACTATTTTAATCCTCCACATGAGTTTCTGAAGCTGCATAAAATCGCCAAATAGTAAGCACAATGAATATGGAAATGTGTCATGGTACAAAAGAGGTTAAGTTTTGAAAGCCAGTACGCCACTCAGTTTTTTTTTCCCTCACTCATTACAGGCGATCAGTGAGGCAGGAGGAGAGGAGGAGCGGGAACACAGGAACAGATGCAGAGTAAACCATACAAATTTTCAAGAGTGTGTTGGATGTCTTGAACTACTGTCTTGTTCACCCTCCTGACTCACTCCTGCCTGCCCTGAGGAACCCCGAAACTGGTAGCTGGAAGTCACCACGTTGGTCTCCACAAGGATGCAAGGTAACTACCACTCATCGTACACTTCATTGGTATTCTTTGTACATTTTAGGGGGAAGAAATGGTTTGTGGTTTGTACTGCGATGGTTCAGGTGTTGCTCCGATATAAGGGATTGGTTCCAGTAAGGGCAGGTGAATCAAACAGTAGGTAGAGTTTAGTTGAAGATGCACTATATTATTTCTCATGTACTTTCCTTCATGTCTTTCTTATTTTTTTTCTTTTTCTTTTTCTCTTTTCCTTCTTTTTTTTTCTTCTTCATTATCATCTTCCTAGTCCTCGTCCTTGTCTTCGTCCTCGTCCTCGTCCCCTTCCTCCTCCTCCTCCTCCTCCTCCTCCTCCTCCTCCTCCCCTCTTCTTGTTCTTGTTCTTCTCGTTCTTGTCCTTGCTCTTCCTCTTCCTCTTGTTGTTGTTGTTGTTGTTGTTGTTGGCGGTGGTGGTGGTGGTGGTGGTGGTGGTAGTGTTGCTGGTGTTTCTCTCTCTCTCTCTCTCTCTCTCTCTCTCTCTCTCTCTCTCTCTCTCTCTCTCTCTCTCTCTCTGACCAGCCTACCATTCTGCACATCACACGAAACTAATGCAGGTCTGTCAATAAGAATTTTCCTGAACTAAACCCCGCCAAACCACAGAGTGTACCATTATATTGCCCCTCCACTGGAACCCCATTGTGATCAGCCATTGAGGGGGATTGCATGAACCTTTCGTTTTACTAGTTTTTTTTTTCCTTTTTATTTCCCCGCGTATCCACTTCTTTTTATGTTCGTAATGTAATTTGGTTCGCGGTTATTACTTGCCTCGTTCGCCGCAACTTAATTCCTAGTTTGTTTCTTTTTATCGTCCCGCGGTTCCATAAAGCTTCAACTTATTGTCTGTAATTTGATTTTGCGGTTCTCGTTTTGCTATCGGCAGTCACTCCACCTCTGCATCTCCCTGCCTGGTTGTAATATCCTGACGATTTACTGCACTACCTCCTCTGTGCCCGACTGGTGGTGTTGCTGTTGTTATTCTCAAAATGTATTCGCTTAAGGGCAGTACTGTTGCGTTTGGTGAGTGGTGTTAGTTAAGGAAGTGTTCTATGAAAATAATGCTTGGAGAAGTTAGCGAGAGTGAAATGAAGAAAAGTGGAGAAGGTTTTAATGAAGAGAGGAGATAAAAGTGGATGAAAAGGAAAGAAAAGTGAAGGTTTTGATAAAGATAGGGAAGATGGAAAAGTAGGAGGAGGAAAAGTAGAGGAAAAGGTTTCAGTAATGTTAGAAAAGTTGGTAATCTAATGTATTTGACGGGAAGAGGAAGATAAGTGGGTGATAACGTGTGCTGCTAACAATTCATAGGTGTTTCAACAGTGTTAGTGGAAAGCCATAGGTGGAAAACTGAGTGCGCTGGTAATCCAACATAAATGAGAAGAGTCAGGAGAGAAACATATGGGTAATGTTGTAACTATTAACAGTTCTAGCAGTATAGTGTGGATAGAGCTGGCAATTTGTTACACGGAGGAAGGCTAAATGGAGAGGAGGGAGGAGAAAAGAGCGGAGGAAAGGAAATAGGCTGAGGCACGCTGGCTGGAGGTACGCTTGGGATAACCGTCGTTTTTTGCTGGGCGAGCACGTGGAGAATTTAGGCAGGGGGGAAATTTTGGCTGCGTGGCTAGTGCAGGAAAGAGGAGAGGAGGAAAGAGGGAGAGAAAGGAGAGCTAGACTTGGGATTAATTGGTCGGCTGGCTCGCTGATGGGGTGCAGCTGGAGTGATGGAGTGCCTGGAGCGGCGTGTTGGCTCTATGCAAGTCCCGAGACCCGGAGAATGATTGGTTCGAGATGTAGGGACGAAAGGACCTGGTTTTTGCTTTAGGGTTCTGTGGTTAAAGGGGGAAACTGCGTGAAAGTAAGATTGGTGTTTTTTTCTGCGTTTTTATTCGTTATGTCTTGTAGATTGAATAGATTTAAGAAGGAAAATAAGAATAGGAGTGAGTGAGTGGCTGGCTTGTTAGGGAAGGCGTAGAGGAAGGCAAGGCTACATATGTATTAGGTGAGGCTTGTTTGTGGCAACAGATGGCACCACCACCAGCGCCACTACCACCACCACCACCACCACCGCCACCAGCTGTTGCGCCCCGCTGGCTCAAACTATTCATCATTCATGTATTCATTCAGCCAGTTAATCTCAGTTAGACTATGACTGATTAATAACTGATGAAAATGTAAGATACGAATCAAATTATACTGATAAATGAGAGGAAAAGGAGGAGGAGGAGGAGGAAACTTTCGAATGATAAATGAGTGAAAAGGAAGAAAAGTGTGTGTTTCAGGAAGAGATCCCTGCGACTCTCTCTCTCTCTCTCTCTCTCTCTCTCTCTCTCTCTCTCTCTCTCTCTCTCTCATCAGTATGCAGCATCGAGACTCTTCTCTCCTCCTTCCCATTACTATTATTAAACACTGAAACATTAACGAGAGAGAGAGAGAGAGAGAGAGAGAGAGAGAGAGAGAGAGAGAGAGAGAGGGTTCCTGTTCCCAGCTTAACCTTCATTTACTTTTGAATTAATTGTCCAGTTGTAATTTTCTTTTCTCATCCTCAATTCCATTTTTCTTCCTCAAACGTGAAGTAATTTATTCCGGAAACACAAACATGATTAATTATTGTAATTGTTATGTAAATACTTGGGATTAGAGAGTAGGTATGGAGGGGAATAGGTATAGAAACACACACACACACACACACACACACACACACACACACACACACACACACACACACACACACACACACACACACCATTCTTTCATCGTAAAACAGAAGCAAACTAAATTTAACTCTAAATATCAAAAGATTGACCATTCCAACACTTTTCTTTTATTTAACATGTAAAAGACTAATTGATAATCATTTCAACCTGTATAATGGTTGAAATAATGAAATCTATTGTTTTTATTTATTTATTTTTCATTTGTCGTCGGTTTATAAAGATTTAACTGCTTCAGATTTCATTAACCGATATATCTTTCCACCAAAAAAAAAAAAAAAAAAAAAAAAATAAAAGAAATCAATACTTTCTCCTTACATTCAAACGCTCTATCTCAACCAAATAGAACAGACACACACACACACACACACACACACACACACACACACACACACACACACACACACACACGAGACTCCCCCGTTCTTGTTTCCTCTCAATAAAAAAAACGAAGTGGACACTGGGACGCTGCATGTTTCGTATCAAAAGTTACTGTTCCTCTGTTTCTTTTCCTCGAGGGGGCGTTGTGAGGCTGTTAGTGGGATTGACGGGCCTGGTGGGAACGTAGGAGGAGGGAGAGCGAGGGAGAGGGAGAAAGGGATTGGGAGACGGTCAGTTTATCGTATTGTTATTGTTATCTTGGGTTTGGGTCTGTCTGGGTGGATTTGCTGCCTCGTGTGTTCTGACGGTAGATGATGGGTGACAGAGAGAGAGAGAGAGAGAGAGAGAGAGAGAGAGAGAGGGGTTGGAAGAATACGGTACTAGATAGAAAATAGACAAGCAAACGCACACACACACTTACACATACACTTAAGAACTCTATCAAATAAAAAGATAAATGAAATAAATCCAATAAAA
>NC_059276.1:3303910-3306410 GCF_017591435.1 Portunus trituberculatus
TCCATCATCACAGAAATGCAATAAGAGATAAGATGAAGCACGACATAGTATAAAAAGTGAAGATAGCATAGATAATAGGAAGGCTGTAGAAAATAACTGAGAAAATGCCAGAAATAATAGAAGTAGAGAAAAAAAGAACGATTATTATTTTTTTTTACATCTTAATATATATGACAAGACAATACATAGTAGAAAGGTGAAAGGTGAAGAGGTTGAGAGAGAGAGAGAGAGAGAGAGAGAGAGAGAGAGAGAGAGAGAGAGAGAGAGAGAGAGAGAGAGATCATTGGAGGAGAAAGCGAAGAAAGGGAAACATTCTCTTTTTTTTATTTCTCAGTTTCTCTCTCTCTCTCTCTCTCTCTCTCTCTCTCTCTCTCTCTCTCTCTCTCTCCTTCTCCCTCTCTCTCTCCCGCTCTCGCTCTCGTCTGTCTAATTAACACAACATTAACGCTTGTTCGAGCTGCTAACTGACCCGTGTGTTAGCCTCGCTAGTTTGCAGTGAGGATGGTTGCTAATTAGTACTTCCCATTAGAGAGAGACAACTCAGACTCGACGAGAGGAATAGATTAAGGAAAACAAGAGGAAAAACAGAGCAACACTTGGTGAATACGAGAACAAAGAGGGAAAGAAGGAAAAGAAAGAAAACAAAAAAACTTCAGTAAACTTAGTGGATAATAGAAAAGAAAACAAGAATAAAGAAATGGAAATAACACTTGAGAGAGAGAGAGAGAGAGAGAGAGAGAGAGAGAGAGAGAGAGAGAGAGTAATTTGTCTGCTTTTCTTCATGTATTTTTTTTATCTAACCATATTTTGTTTATTTATTATTTCATTTCCTTATTTAAATGTCATAAATATTGCATCTCATTATTTTTATTCTTTTTGCTCTTATTTCTCTTTTTGTAGTCATGTCAGCTTCTTTTGGTGATGGTGGTGGTGGTGGTGGTGGTGAGAGTGACGTGAGAGGAGATAGTGAGAGCCTTGGATAGGGATGTTGATGATAGTAGTAGTAGTAGTAGTTGTGGTGATGATTATGGTGGTGATTAGGTTAGGTTAGGTAGTAGTAGTAGTTGTGGTGATAGTAATATAGTCTGTCTCTAAAGTGGCTCATGGGTTTCACTCTTAATGGTGTCCTAGAGAATGCGTGGCTGGCAGATCTCGAGGGAAAAAGTAAGCTGTTGTTGCGTTAAGTGTGTGGATCAACGGAGAACAAGCATCATTCACCTCAAATCAATTACACCATCAATAAGCTATACTGTGATTTGGACCCAGGAGCCATTTTTGAGTCGACAGACCATAGTACTAGTAGCAGTATTAGTAGTGATGACAGGGAGAAATATTTATAATGACAAGTGGTAGTGATAGACAGTGATGATCGTTTGCGGTGATGGTGAGTTTTATTGGTGAGGTGTGTGGTGATGGTGAGTGATGGTGACGAGGGAGGTGGTGGTGCACGTCGCAGTGACGGATGAAGGAGACGTGTGGAGAAAAATTGGCTTGTGGAGAATAGATTTAAGCGACTCGAGAAAGAGTTTTGGAAAATACTGAAGTTGTGGAGAAAGAGGAGGAGGAGGAGGAGGAGGAGGAGGAGGAGGAGGAGGAGGAGGAGGAGGGGAATGAGTGCTGGTTGTGTCGAGATGAATAGAGGAAAGGAGGCAGAGAGACGAAGGGAGGAAGGAAGGAGAGAAGGATGGAGGAAGATGGGAAACAAGATGAAGGATGAACAAAAGAATCTTGCACTGTCTTCTCAATATTCGCTTGTAGAAAATGCCTTACCTAACATGACCTAACGTAACCTGACCTGACCTTACCTAACCCAACCTAACATAACCTAACCTAACTTGACATAACTTGACCTAACCTAACCTAACCTAACCTAACATGATCTGACCTAACCTAACTAAACTTCTGACATGATCTAAACTGCCCTGACCTAATCTAACCTTATTTTTTTCTAATCGTGTATTAAAAGAAATATACTAGCTAACAAAGTGCAGAGAGAGAGAGAGAGAGAGAGAGAGAGAGAGAGAGAGAGAGAGAGAGAGAGAGAGAAGGAGGAAAGGAAAATTCTCTTTCTCTCCATTCCCACGTATCGCCCTATTCTCTTCCTCTCTCCCCTCTCCCTCTCCTCTCCCTCCCGCCCTCATACATCAACGCCCCAATACATAACAATATTCGATCACTTTCTCTATTCCTACATAACCCACAAAACTATCACCCAATATATTCAGTTCCATACAATAAATAAAAAAACCCTTCAACTATGATTCTATATGCCTACAAATTTGCTAGGCCTAGTCACATTCCAGGCACCATTTCTCATGTTTCTTATTCCTCCTCCTTTCTGCTATTCCTCTCACATTCTTCTCGTTTTCTTCACATCCCATCCGTTTTCTTTAAGGGAGAGTAGGGGGGACTTATTGAAAGGGAGGGTCTTCTATGTTTGACTCCAGCATAAGATACGGTCAAAAGGAGGCCTAAGGAATACTAGTAGGCCTCTTTCTTT